>NC_057802.1:331740657-331916464 GCF_018294505.1 Triticum aestivum | reverse complement strand
GGTGCCCCTCTGCTCCACCACCGCGGCCTCCCCGCCGCTCCGGCGCCCCCTCCTCCACCCGGCCGCCCCGGCGCCCCTCTCCTCCACCACCGCGGCCGCCCCACCCCTCCGGCTCCCCCTCCTCCACCCGATGAGACCTCTTGTATTTTTTTTTCTGTTTTTGTTTCTATATTTTAAGTTTAGTTTAGGTTTATTTTAGGTTTGGTTTAGTTTAGGTTTACTTTAGTTTAGGTTTAGAGCATAGATAGCCAGATTTCTCAACTCATTGGCATATAATGAATTATTATTGTTATATTATTAATAGATGATGGAACAAAAACTATTTCCCTTCAAAGTGAAAAATCTTTCAGTGAAGTAAATATTAGTGCACAAGTTCTTTTGTATACAAGAAAAAAATATTGGCATGTCTTGGTAGGTACGTGGCAACCGTATCATCAGAGTTAAACTTTAGAATTAGTATTTGTGATAAATGAATTCAAATGCATTTCCAATAGAAAATGTAATACACATATGTAGTGAACTGTAAACGAAAGTTATCCACAGACTCCTTGAAGGGGTTGTATAAAAGATTATGAAACTAATAGTGAGAAGAGCAAAAGCTTTCCTCAAATTCCTTTGCATATATTCAAATTCATCAATCAACAACACTCGAACTAGTTTAATTTGAGAAAACAACAAGGCATGCATATTGCTTATGGAATCTGTCATAAGAGGCAAACTATACTCGTCTTTTCCTTTTCTTTTTTGCGGAAAGGCAAACTATACATTCTGATTTGCATACAAAGTAAAATGATTTTACGACACTACACCCTAGAGCCACCTAAAATATGGTGCAACTATGATTTGTTGCCACAAGTATTCCAATGTGATCACACTAGAAGGAACTTTAGGTTTAGTTTTGGTTAAGAAGAAAGATGAAAGATGAAAAAAGGAAGAAGATAAAGAGGAGAAAGAAGAAGTGTATTTTCCCCCTATTTTTATATTACTATGCTCTTTTTTTCAACATTTTCATTTTTCTTTCACGTCTAAAGAAATCCCTAGTTTTGAAGGGTGCCAATTGCCATTGCCAACTAACCTACCAAATTAACTAAGTGTTGTTGAGCACAAGTGCATTGCTTTTTTGCTCTCAGTTTTCTTTCATGTCTAGAAACTTGGCTCTATGTTTATAGATATGCTTCTAGCTAGATACTAATTGGTCTCTTCTGCTGCTTATTAGAGATGGGGGGAGGCCGTCACCGCAGGCTCCGCTCTGCCACACCGGAGTACGAGTTGGATGCTTTTGAGTTCTTCAATATCATACTTGGGACTTCCTCCAAGAGGCATGTATATAAAAGGAGTGATCTCCCCTTCACCCATCTCATTATGATAACTCTGCTGTTTGCTACATCACTCCTTGTCCCAAACTGCAGAGGCTGCCTAACACTTTTATGAACATGCTGGGTGAATATCCACCAAATAATGTGAAGCTGCGACAGGCCGGCAGTGGGTTTCGCAGGCTGTGGGACGTGGGGTTGGTGATCAAGGAGGGCCACATGTACCTGTGTCGTGGCTGGGAGAAGTTCTACCGTGCCTATGACCTGCGGCTGGGGTACCTCCTTCTCTTCAGGTACGACGATGACGCCACCATGCTCATCGTGAAGGTGTTCAACGCGACTATGTGTCGCATGCGCTACGCTGAGGACGATGATGCCAGTACGTTCTGCCTCTTCTTATTCCTCTACATTTGGCTTTGTCTCGCATCCATTGTTAACAGTCATTAATTGTTGCATTTGGACAGGCAATGGGAGCAGCAGCAGCGACACTGGCTACAGCCAAAGCAGCGGCGATTCTAGCTGTAGCAAAAGCAACAGCGATTCTGGCTGTAGCAAAAGCAGCAACGATTCGGGCTGCAGCAAAGACAGCAAGGAGGATGATCCAGACTGGAGTGGGGAAGAAGAGGAGCAGAGTGGGCATTAGGCTGAGGATGACCTAGCGATGGTGGTGGCTGACCAAGGGCAAGAGATGGTGGTGGCGCACCATGGGCAAGAGATGGTGGTGGCTGAGGATGACCTAGCGATGGTCGTGCCTGTCCTACCTGAAGATGGCCTCGCGATGGTGGTGGTACCTGACAATGACCTCGCGCCGGTGGTGGCGCCGACGATCCCACAGCTGGGCGACATGACCACGCCAATTGTGGTAGAAGACTACATCCCACTGCCTCCACCGCCTCGCCGCTCTTGGCGCATCAGGCTGAGGAAGGAGAAGGAGAAGAACAATGAGAACTGAACTATGTCAGGTATGTCAGATCTCCAAAATGATCTATATATAGTTAGCTCTAATATGCTTAGTTACCTATGTTAGCTCTAATATGCTTAGTTACATATGTTAGCTCTAATATGCTAAGTTATCTCTACCATGCTTAGTTTCCTATAGGTTAGCTCCAAAATTACTTATGTTAGCACAAAATGACCAAGTTTACATAATAAGCTTATAGTCTTCTTCTTCTTCTTCTTCTTCTCCAAAATGACATAAGTTAGCTATAAGTTAACTCTAATATGCTTAGTTCACTCAAAGATGGCATAATTAGCTAGGTTGGCTCCATTTTACCTAAGTTGGCTCTAATATGCTAAGTTATCTCTACTATGCTTAGTTTCCTATAGGTTAGCTCCAAAATTACTTATGTCAGCACAAAATGACCAAGTTTACATAATAAGCTTATAGTCTTGTTCTTCTTCTTCTTCTCCAAAATGACATAAGTTAGCTCTAATATGCTTAGTTCACTCAAAGATGGCATAATTACCTAGGTTGGCTCCATTTTACCTAAGTTGGCTCTAATATGCTAAGTTATCTCTAATGTGCTTAGTTTCCTATAGGTTAACTCCAAAATTACTTATGTTAACACAAAATGACCAGGTTTCCATAATAAGCTTAATTATAGTCTTCTTCTTCTTCTAGTATTCTTCTAGTCTTCTTCTTCTTCTTCATTTTCTTCTAGGTTAGCTCCATTTTACTTAAGTATGCTTACTTCTTATAGTCTTCTTCTTCTTCTTCTTCATTTTCTTCTTCTTTTTCTAACATCTTGTTTATCATTTTGCAGATTTGATTTAATTCACGGAAGCTTGCATGGATGGAGTGCTTCTTTTCCATTTGTGCTTTTATAGATGGAGTGCTTGTTTGGATGAACTATGTTTCTTTTGTATCGATGAACTATGCATGTATGGTAGGATGACACTATTGTAATATGTATGGTTGGATGCATGTATGTGGAACTTGCTATGTATGGTTGATGGAACTATGCATGTATGATCAAATTATATGTGTTGGATATCTCATATGTTTGCTGTGAACTTGCCATGTGAAAAATATATATGTATCATCTATTTGTTGTGAAAATGGTTGGGTATAAGAAAAAACAGAAAAAGAGGCAATGCAGGCTCTTTGCCGTCTGCCACCGACGGCAACGGGCTCTTTGCCGTCCGCCGCGGACGGCAAAGAAGCCACGTGGCAACCACCTGTGCTTCCTGGCAGCTGACCCATTTGGTCAGTTTGCCTACAGTGGCAGACGGCAAAGGCTTGATGCTCTTTGCCGTCAGCGGCGGACGACAAAGGCTGCCGTTAGCCGCCTAACGGACTAACAGCGAATTTATTGCCGTCGGCTTTCTTTGCCGTCCGCCGCTGATGGCAAAGGCCCCTTTGCCGTCCGCCTCAAAACGTAGACGGCAAAGAAGCTCTTTGCCGATGCCTACTTTGCCGGAGCCTTTTGCCGTCCGCGGCAGACGACAAAGTAGCTGATTCCTGTAGTGTGTATTACACGTATGTGCATGATGGTCTAAATGCTTTCCTTTATTGATACAAGTGCATCATTTTACTTTATCCCTGTTGTATCTGATTGTTGTTTATTGTATTTTGCAAGCACCACCTCAAGATCATCCATGGCAAGGAGGACAAGGTCAAACATGAGGTCAACCGTTGGTATGCAACTTGCTCCTTGCAATGTATTGCTGCAATCTGTGTCTTAATATGCTAAGTGAAATGTATTGCTGCAATCTGAATAAGCTGGCTTAATTGTGCCTGTGTGCTGTTAGTCTTCCTTACCTGAATAACTAGGATTAAATGGTAATAAAATATCATAAGATATGTTTGGCTGTCTGTCCATGCATTCCAAACATTCACCTAATAGTTACGTTTCTTTTATCATGCAAAGAAGAGCCTCTCACCGAGTACGAGAAGGTTAGGGCTAGAAATATGATGAGGAACAATCGGATGTTCCAGTCCCTTGGCATCGGTGCAATAGCGTCGATAATTAGGAAAACAAATGATGTACAAGAAGGTAGAAGTAATGAGGTTCAAGAAGGTAGTGGAGTTATCAATGATGACCCAGAGTACAATCCTAAGGAGGATGAAGTTATTGATGGAGAGGAAGTGGATGATGTCGTAGTAAAGAAGACTCTTAAGGTGCAAACTCTGTCTTGCTTGGAGGGTTGGGGTTCTTGTATGCTATGTGTTTCCTTGTGCTCACATATTTCTCTTCTGATCTAATGCTTTTTTCCGTGCTGTTTATACGAGGCACTGAAGGAATCTAGGGCGAAGAGGCCTGGTGTTAAGAAGACAGTCAGCAAGAAGAAGAAGAGCTCAGAAACATCTGCTGCAATGCCTCCAGGAAGGGTGATGGCCCCAGCTCCAGGACAAAAAAGAGGATCATGGAACCTGATGAACCTGCCCCTGATAGAGTCACAAGGCATAAAGAAAAGATGGCGACTGCGACGGACCATCAGGAAAGTCTGCTACGCATGGACTCTAAGACCTCGGTGCAAATGGGTGATGAGTTGCCTCCCATGGATGAAGGAACCACTCTCCGCATGGATGGAAGTGGCACTATCTGCCTAGATGAAGGAGGAACTATCTGCATAGATGAAGCGGGCACTATCCACACAGACCTCAGCCCGGTTGCATCTTCTATTGATAGGAATGCTGTCATCAATGAAGAAGAGCAACAACTTGTGCTTCAACCTGCCAAGTTGACCTTTGCAATGCTCTCTTTTACTATTGCATTTTCCAAATGGAATGATCATGTATGCTTTTGTCGATTCCTGCATTTGTCGATTTCTATTCTAATTTATGACTTCAATTTCATTTTCAGATGCAATGACTACCAAGACTAGACTTAGAAAGGGCAAAGGGCTAGAGAGAATCACCAAGTTGCTTGGTAGCAAGGTGCCTATCCATATTGCCGAAAGGATGAAGCGTCCAGAGAAGCCTCTGCAGGCAGCAAAGTTTGCTTCTGAGTGTGGACTCATTGCAAGAAGCCATCTGTCGGTTCTTTCTCACTTCAAGCTATACAAAAAATGCTAGTCTATTGGAGAACTACATTGGGAAAGTTGCTGTAAGCTACTTGTTTCGTAGTTAATGTGCTATCTATTTTCTGTTGCACCTATGCATGATCACTAATATTGTTCCTACCTTGTTTGCTGTCTTTGTAGGCAAATTTTGAGATGAACACAGACTCGGAGACCATCAAGACCGCGTGCAAAGATATTCTGCAGAAAAATTCAAAGAACAGACGCCATCAGATCAAGAAGAAGTATTTTGATACCGTAGCCGCAAACAAAGTCAGCATCAAGTCTCCGGTGCCAGATCTGACGGACGGTGAATGGCAAGCTCTGGTGGAGATGTGGTCTACCACAAGACACAAGGTTTGTCTCTGCTTTGTTTGCTGCTTTATGTTCTGCACATGATATGCTAGTGCTAGATCATGCTGACAGTATGCTTTTTTGTAGGAAACCTGTGTGTCGAACAAGATGAATCGAGAAAAAGTCGTGTACAATCAGAGAACTGGTTCCAGGCACTACATAGCACACATTTTTGCCATTTTGAGAACTTTTCTCTAGAGACCTTACCGTTTGATCCTCGTTGAATAACATTTCTGATTCTTGCTGAATAACATTTTGATTTTTGTTGAAAAACATTTCAGAAAGAAGAGCGTAACGGTGAGCAGCTGTCTGCGATTGACTTGTTTAAGGCCACCCACAACAGCAAGAAGCACGGGTTTTAGGAGCCAGTCAAGACTGCTATAGTAAGTCACTCCATGCTTTATCCAGCCAGTTCAAACTTTTGTCTAGAAACCTCAGCCCTGTTTGATTCACATCCAGCTTTGATGTTGTTTGATGCTGTTTCATGTCAAGAACACACACTATGTACCATGCTTTGATGTTGTTTGATAGTTCAACAAAGATATCAGAACTTGCTGTAGCCATCTTATATAGTTCCAATTGCATAATGAAGCGATCATATTGTTCCAATTGCATGTCTCCAGGTCACATAAGTTACTAGTCAAATAATGTTGTCAAGTTACTAGTCATCATCTTCTTCTGTTTGAGTAAAATATCTATGTATAGATTTTGTGTGCTGGTTTGGTTACTTCAAATAATCCATTTGTGTGCTGGTTTGGTTTCTCTTGCTTGTTTGGTTTGCAAAATGTGAAATAGATCTCCCACTAATGCCTATCATTTTCCTCCATATGTTAGCTTGAGATGGAAAGAATGAAGGATGCACCGGTACCAGAAGGTAAAGAGCCAAAGTCTGCTGCTCAAATTGTTGAAGAAGTGCTCAAGACCGAAGTCAAGCAAAGCACATTCCTCAGGAATGTTGGGCTCCAGTCATCTAGCAACAACTCCGACAAAGCAACTGCTGCTGTGGCTGCTCATGTTCGTGATCTTGAGCAGAAGCTGGAAAGGTCGGAGCTTCAAGCTGAAGTGATGCAAGAAGAATTGGCGGCAATCAAGATGAAGGCGGAAGAAGCTGAAGCTGCACGCGACAAGGAACTTGAGCTGCTGCGCAAGAAGTCTCAAGAGCAGGATGAGAAGTTAGCCCACTTGATGGCTCTCTTTGGAGCGAAGGTAGTTTGATGGCTGTGTAGTTTGTCTTTGAATGTGTGAAGTTATGTCGTAGTAGGTCGTGAACTTATGCAGTTTGTTGCATTTTTCATTTGGCAAGTGTACCTGGGAGCACTTGTGAACCTAGGATTCTTGTGAACATGGGAGCACTTGTGAACCTGGTTGCATTTTGCATTTTGCACTTTGCTGTTTGAACCTAGGAGCACTTGTTGTTGAACCTGTGAAGCTGTGTAGTTATGCATTTTGTAAGCTATGTGGTTATGAACCTGTGAAGTTATGAACCTATGAAGTTATGCCTTTTCTGAAGCCGTGAAGCTATGTTGTTATGCATTTTCTGAATTATTTGAGTTTTGTTTGGATCACGGAATATTAGTTGGATTAATTGGGCTCTAAACTTAGTTGGACTGCAAAAAGGCCGAGGCCCGAACAAGAATTAGACTAAAAAGGCTTGGGCCTAAGAAAGAGTTGACTGTAAGAAAAATGTTTGTGAAAGGCTGCATCCCAGAAAATAAAAAGGCCAAGGCCCAAATTAGAACTAGACTAAAAAGGCTGTGGCCCAAACAATAGTGGACTATAAAAAAATTCATCAGAAAAAGGCTCCATTCCAAGAAAATAAAAGGCCAAATTATTGGGCCAGGCCCATGCAGATAAGTAAAATCAAGAGAGAGAAAACATTAAATGGGCTGAATTATTGGGCTTGGCCCATGTAGACGGCTGAAATGGACCGGGCTGATTCTATTTTAGGACCTTTTCATTTGGTCGTAAATCTACCACGTCAGCTTGCCACGGTGGATCTGACGTGGTGTGGTCTGATTGCTAGTGACCAAAATAATTGGCCGTTAAATCTATGACCTTTTTTGGTCATAAACCTCTACGACCATTCCAGAAGAAAGGTCGTTAATATCAGTTTACGACGGCCAGCTTTTGACCTTCTGTTTTTGGTCACAAAAAGGTCACAAATGGAAAACAATGACCATTCAGTGACCAATAGTGGTGGTCACAAGTTAACATATTTCTTATAGTGACAACAGGAAGCTTTTGAGAAGATCGATACCCTCTTTAAAGGCGCCCTTCTGAGTGTTCTGGACGATTCCATTGTGGAATCGTATATGTCAATTGACAACGGCAAGGACATGTGGGCTGCGCTCGAGGCCAAGTTTGGGGTCTCGGACGCTGGCAGCGAGTTGTATGTCATGGAGCAATTCTATGACTACAAGATGACTGATGAGCGCTCTGTTGTCCAGCAGGCTCATGAGATACAGTCGCTTGTAAAAGAACTTGAGTACTTCAAGTGTCAGTTGCCGGAGGCATCATTGCCAAGCTTCCACCTTTGTGGAACAATTTTTCTACTTCCCTGAAACACAAGAGACATGAGTTTCCGTTTCGGGTCTCATTGGTACTCTTGATGTTGAAGAGAAGGCGAGAGCAAAGGACACACGTGCTCGAGTTGCTGAGGGAGCTTCTAGTGTCCACATGGTACATAAGAAGAACTTCCAGCCCAACAAGTTAAAAAACAACAAGAACAAAACTCGGGGCAAAGGCAAGTTTGATACAAAGAACAAGTCGCCACATTCTACAAACTTCAAGAAGAATCCTCATAAGAAGAGGAAGGGACTTTGACATGTATGCGGTGATCCTACTCACTAGGCTCCGAAATGTCCTAATCGCTTTGAGGAGCACGAACATGAGAAGAGCGGCAAGTCCGCTAATGTTGTGATCAGTGATACTGATATGAAGGAATCAAGGTACGGTATTTTTCCTATCATCCTTTCAGTATTTCAATCCCCAGATTGGTTAATTCACACCGGTGCAAAGGTACATGTTTGTGCTGACGCCTCCATGTTTTCTTCTTACCAGGTCACAGGGACTTCTCCCATGCTGATGGGGAACGGGTCACATGCCATTGTTCGTGGTGTCGGTACGGTCGATCTGAAGTTTACTTCTGGAAGATCGTGCGCCTAAAGAACGTTCATCATGTTCCCACCATCAATAAAAATCTCGTTAGCGGTTCCCATTTATCTCGAGATGGTTTTAAGTTGGTTTTTGAGTCCAATAAAGTTGTAATTTCTAAGTGTGGACAATTTGTTGGAAAAGGCTATGAGGGCGGAGGCTTGTTCCGCCTGACTTTGTCAGATATTTGCACTAAAGTTATTTATAATGTTTGCCACGATAATGAGTTCAACATTTGGCATTCATGACTTTGTCATATTAACTTTGGTTGCATGGTGCGGCCAGCAAACATGAGTTTAATTCCAAAATTCACTACTGTCAAGGGCTCCAAGTGAAAAGTGTGTGTGCAAGCTAAGCAACCTCGCAAGTCCCATGAGACTGCAGAGGCAAGAGATTCAGCGCCACTAGAGCTTATTCATTCTGATCGTTGTGAGATGAATGGCGTGTTGACAAAAGGTGGAAAGAAATACTTCATGACGTTGATCGATGACTCCACTAGATATTGTTATTTGTATCTTCTAAAATCAAAAGATGAGGCTTTAAATTTCTTCAAAAACTATAAAGCTGAAGCAGAGAACCAACTTGATCGAAAAATTAAACGGCTTATGTTTGATCATGGAGGAGAGTATTTCTCCAATGAATTTGATTTGTTTTGTGCGGAACATGGTATAATCCATGAGAGAACGCCTCCCTACTCACCTCAGTCAAATGGGCTAGCCGAAAGAAAGAACCGAACTCTAACTGATATGGTTAACACCATATTAGACACATCAGGTCTCTCCAAGGCATGGTGGGGGGAGGCACTAATGACCGCATGTCATGTCCTAAACCGAGTTCCCACAAAGCATAAGACCATGACTCCTTTTGAGGAATGGGAAAGGAAATGACTGAAACTCTCCTATCTACGTACTTGGGGTTGTTTGGCGAAAGTCAATATACCAATTCACAAGAAGCGCAAGCTTGGACCAAAAACCATGGATTGTGTTCTTCTGGGCTATGCTTTTCATAGCATTGGCTATAGATTTTTGATAATAAAATCTAAGAAATCCAACATGCATGTTGGTACACTCATGGAGTTGAATGATGCAACTTTCTGTGAGGACATATTTCCAATGAAGGATATGCCGACTTCATCAAATCAGGAGATACCTACTCCATCTAGTCAGGAATTTGATGTAACCTGAACCCACCATTGCGATGGAACATGTTGAGAATCTTTTTGAGGATGACAATGAAACTCCTGTAAGGAGTAAGAGACAAAGGACCGCACAGTCCTTTGGTGATGATTTCATTCTGTACCTCATGGATGACACACCCAGGACTATTTCAGAAGCTTATGCATCTTCTGATGCTGGCTACTATAAGGAAGCTGTCCGTAGTGAGATGGATTCCATCTTAGCTAATGGAACCTAGGAAATCACTGATCATCCTTATGGTTGCAAATCTGTAGGACGTAAGTGGGTGTTCAAGAAAAAGCTTAGACCTGATGGTACAATTGAAAAGTACAAGGCACAGCTTGTGGCCAAGGGTTATACCCGGTAACAAGGTGAAGACTACTTTGATACTTACTCGCCTGTGGCTAGATTGACCACTATTCGAGTGCTCCTATCACTGGCTGCCTCACACTGTCTTCTCGTTCATCAAATGGACGTTAACACGGCTTTCGTCAATGGAGAGTTGAAGGAGGAATTTTACATGGATTAGCCAGATGGTTTTGTAGTACCTGGCCAGGAAGGAAAGGTGTGCAAGTTATTAAAGTCTTTATATGGCCTTAAACAAGCTCCTAAGGAGTGGCATGAGAAGTTCGAAAGAACATTAACTACTGCAGGCTTTGTAGTAAACGGTGGTGACAAGTGTGTGTGGTATCGCCATGGTGGGGGTGAAGGAGTTATTCTTTGTCTGTATGTCAATGACATACTGACCTTTGGAACCAAACTTGATTTAATCGAGGAGGTTAAGGATTTCTTATCTCGTTGCTTTGAGATGAAGGATCTAGGAGTAGCTGATGTTATCTTAAACATTAAGCTGTTGAGAGATGAGAATGGTGGGATTACACTGCTTCAGTCTCACTATGTGGAAAAGTTCTTGAGTCGTTTTGGGTACAGCGACTGCCATCCTTCTCCAACTCCATATGATGCTAGTGTGTTGCTTCGAAAGAATCTACGGATTTCTAAGGATCAACTGAGGTATTCTCAGATTATTGGCTCGCTTATGTATTTGGCGAGTTCCACGAGGCCTGACATCTCTTTTGCTGTGAGCAAACTGAGTCGGTTTGTGTCAACACAGGGAGATGATCATTGGCATGCGCTTGAGAGAGTTATGCGCTATTTGAAAGGCACTGCGAGCTATGGGATTCACTACACCAGGTATCCGAGGGTACTGGAGGGTTATAGTGACTCTAACTGGATATCTGATGCTGATGAGATTAAGGCCACAAGTGGTTGTGTTTCTACAATTGGTGGTGGCGCTATTTCCTGGAAGTCTTGCAAGGAGACCATCTTAACGAGGTCAACTATGGAAGCGGAACTCACAGCAGTAGACACTGCCACTGTTGAAGTAGAGTGGCTTCGTGAGCTCTTGATGGACTTACCTATGGTTGAAAAACCAATACCCACTATCCTGATGATCTGTGATAATCAAACTGTTGTCGTTAAGATAAACAGTTCTAAGGACAATATGAAGTCCTCAAGGCATGTGAAGAGGAGACTAAAATCTATGAGAAAATTGAGGAACTCCGTAGTTATTACGTTGGATTATATCCAAACATCGAAAAACTTGGCAGATCCCTTCACAAAGGGTTTATCACGTAATGTGATAGATAATGCATCGTTGGAGATGGGTTTGAGACCCACCGCTTGAGTTTTCCATAGTGGTAACCCACTCTATGTGATCGGAGATCCCGTGAAGTACAAGTGGGAGACAAGTTGTTGGTCAGCTGAGAGGAGAGTATCCCTATTTTAATTATGCCACTCCGTGAAGATGCAATACTCTCCTGATCTGCATGGCAGGTTGGTATTTATCTTAATGTGTTCTAAGTGGCTTATTTGAGTAAGCAGAGATGCTGTCCTGCAGAGCATCTCCTGAGGAACACACCTATATGAATTTGACTGTCAACGTCGCAGTCTGTGAGAATTGGGTGTTCTCTAATAAATTCATGAAAGGCCATGGAGTATGACGTATACGCTCCACCCGCGGGGAAGCCTTGCAGCAGCCCAGTATCAGTCAAGAGTTTGTGTGAAACTAGTCTCATAGAAAACTTGTAGTTCAAGGCTTAGTCCACTATTCAAGTTGTGATCTAGTGTAGCATAAAACTCCAAGTGGAAGTTCAACTTCACAGTCTCCACTAAGCACCGGTATATAAACAATGTTTTGGAACTAAATGATGAGATGTGCCAATGAGATTTGGGGGATTGTTGGAATTTATTAGTGGGCCTTTGGCACAAAGCCCAATAAAATTCTGAAATTCTCTTGGCCCATTCATGCACACATGTGAGTGGTGTGAGTGAGACTAAAGTTTAGTCCCACCCTGGAAGTTGAGTGAGACTTGCACCTCTTTATAAGGTTAGCTCTTCTACCACTTGTATGAGCATGAGAAGAGGAGACCTACACGCGCGCTCCTCCTCCTCGCTCGCCTCGTCATGAGGCACCGCGCCGCGGGTTGCGGGATTGAGCCGAGCCGAGGATAGAGCTATTCACGTTGTCTATATTTTTGGTGCTTGGGAAAATTAATGTGTCATTAATTAATAATTAACGGACGCACTAATTACTGAACCGTTTTTGATTCTTTTGGATCACGACTCAGACGTGGGGTTTGCTCCCACGACCTACCTGACCTGCACTATATATTCAGGTAGACGTCTACCCTAGCTGCCGCCGCATCGTATGGTTTCACACCACCGTTCCAGATCATTGCGCCGCCACGCAAGTCTTCTCTATCCCTACTTTTGGCGTGCACCGAGAGAAGGGACAGCAGGCCTCCGGAACCCTGCCTCTCGTGATCCTATACGGGAGAGGGGTGATCAGGTTTTCGGGGAGCGCACTCGTGTGACTACTGGCAGCGAGGACTTCGCCGCCGCCGACTTCTTCCCCGACCTCGGCAACCTCTTCCTCAACGACATGGGTGACAGCCTCAATGCCAATGGTGCTGCTGCTCCCGTTGCACCGTATGTGATTATGCCCTTCCTGCTCGAGATCGTGGTAGAATTCATGTTTCTAATCTGTGCCCTAGATTCAGTCTGTTCATCTACTATGCTAGTCCACATGATTAGTTTAATCTCTGTTATTGTCGTCATGACTTATTCTATGTTTATTCGGATTAAATCTCCTAGTAATTTGCTCATATACTCAACAATCCAAAAACCTGATTATAGGCAATTTGCTCCAAGTGGTTTTGCTGCGCATCTAAAGCCGCCTACCTTTAAGGGCATGCAATATAAGAGGTGGCGCACGAGAGCAGTTTATTGGTTCCAGACCATGTACTGCTATGACGCCACCAAGGGCAAGCCTAAGGGTAATCTTGAACCTGCAGAATAGGAAGCTTTTGAGAAGATCGATACCCTCTTTAAAGGCGCCCTTCTGAGTGTTCTCGACGATTTCATTATGGATTTGTATGTCGTTTGACAACGGAAAGGACATGTGGGCTGCACTCAAGGCCAAGTTTGGGGCCTCGGACGCTAGCAGCGAGTTGTATGTCATGGAGCAATTCTATGACTACAAGATGACTGATGAGCGCTCTGTTGTCCAGCAGGCTCATGAGATATAGTCGCTCGCAAAAGAACTTGAGTACTTCAAGTGTGTGTTTCCAGACAAATTTGTTGCCGGAGGCATCATTGCCAAGCTTCCACCTTGTGGAACAATTTTGCTACTTCCCTGAAACACAAGAGACAGGAGTTTTCCATTTCGGATCTCATTGGTACTCTTGATGTTGAAGAGAAGGCGAGAGCAAAGGACACATGTGCTCGAGTTGCCGAGGGAGCTTCTAGTGCCCACATGGTACAAAAGAAGAACTTAACAACAAAAACAAAAATCAGGGCAAAGGCAAGTTTGATACAAAGAACAAGCCATAACATTCTACCAACTTCAAGAAGAACTCTCATAAGAAGGGGAAGGGACTTTGCCATGTCTGCGGTGATCCTAATCACTGGGATCTGAAATGTCCTAACCGCTTTGAGGAGCGCGAACATGAGAAGAGCGGCAAGTCCGCTAATGTTGTCATCGGTGATACCGATATGAAGGAATCAGGGTACGGTATTTTTCCTACCATCCTTTCAGTATTTGAATCCCCTAATTGGTTAATTGACACCGGTGCAAATGTACATGTTTGTGCTGACGCCTCCATGTTTTCTTCTTACCAGGTCACAGGGACTTCTCCCGTGCTGATGGGGAACGGGTCACATGCCATTGTTAGATGTGTTGATATGGTCGATTTGAAGTTTACTTCGGGGAAGATTGTGTGCCTAAAGAACGTTCATCATGTGCCCTCCATCAATAAAAATCTTGTTAGCGGTTCCCATTTATGTTGAGATGGTTTTAAGTTGGTTTTCGAGTCTAATAAATTGTAATTTCTAAGTACGGACAATTTGTTGGAAAAGGCTATGAGGGCGGAGGCTTGTTCCGCCTGTCTTTGTCAAATATTTGCACTAAAGTTATTAATAATGTTTGCCACGATAATGATTCCAGCATTTGGCATTCATGACTTTTTCATATTAACTTTGGTTGCATGACGTGGCTAGCAAACATGAATTTAATTCCAAAATTCACTACTGTCAAGGGCTCCAAGTGCCAAGTGTGTGTGCAAGCTAAGCAACCTCGCAAGTCCCATAAGACTGCAGAGGCAAGAGATTTGGCGCCACTAGAGCTTATACATTCTGATCTTTGTGAGATGAATGGCGTGTTGACAAAAGGTGGAAAGAAATACTTCATGACGTTGATCGATGAATCCACTAGATATTGTTATGTGTATCTTCTGAAATCAAAAGATGAGGCTTTAAATTTCTTCAAAAACTATAAAGCTGAAGCAGAGAACCAACTTGATCGAGAAATTAAACGGCTTAGGTCTGATCGTGGTGGAGAGTATTTTTCCAATGAATTTGATTTGTTTTGTGCGGAACATGGTATAATCCATGAGAGGACGCCTCACTACTCACATCAGTCAAATGGGGTAGCCGAAAGAAAGAACCGAACTCTAACTGATATGGTTAACACCATGTTAGACACATCACGTCTCTCCAAGGCATGGTGGGGGGAGGCGCTAATGACTGCATGTCATGTCCCAAACCGAGTTCCCACAAAGCATAAGACCATGACTCCTTTTGAGTAATGGGAAAGGAAATGATTGGAACTCTCCTATCTACGTACTTGGGGTTGTTTGGAGAAAGTCAATATGCCAATTCCCAAGAAGCGCAAGCTTGGACCAAAAACCGTGGACTGTGTTCTTCTGGGCTATGCTTTTCATAGCATTGGCTATAGATTTTTGATAATAAAATCTGAGGTATCCAACATGCATGTTGGTACAATCATGGAGTCGAATGATGCAACTTTCTTTGAGGACATATTTCCTATGAAGGATATGTCGAGTTCATCAAATCAGGAGATACCTACTCCATCCAGTCAGGAATTTGTTGTAATTCTTGAACCCACCATTGCGACGGAACATGTTGAGAATCCTGTTGATGATGACAATGAAACTCCTGTAAGGAGTAAGATACAAAGGACCGCAAAGTCCTTTGGTGATGATTTCATTGTGTACCTCGTGGATGACACACCCAGGACTATTTCAGAAGCCTATGCATCTTCTGATGCTGACTACTAGAAGGAAGTTGTCCGCAGCGAGATGGATTCCATGTTAGCTAACAGAACTTGGGAAATCACTGATCGTCCTTATGGTTGAAAACCTGTAGGATGTAAGTGGGTGTTCAAGAAAAAGCTTAGACCTGATGTGTAGGATTGAAAAGTACAAGGCACGGCTTGTGGCCAAGGGTTATACCCAAAAACAAGGTGAAGACTACTTTGATACTTACTCTCCTGTGGCTAGATCGACCACTATTCGGGTGCTACTATCACTCGCTACCTCACACAGTCTTCTCGTTCATCAAATGAACGTTAAGATGGCTTTCCTCAATGGAGAGCTAAAGGGCAAAATTTATATGGATCAGCCAGATGGTTTTGTAGTACCTGGTCAGGAAGGAAAGGTGTGCAAGTTATTAAAGTCTTTATGTGGACTTAAACAAGCTCCTAAGGAGTGGCATGAGAAATTCGAAAGAACATTAACTGCTGCAGGCTTTGTAGTAAACGATGGTGACAAGTGTTGTACTATAGCCATGGTGGGGGCGAAGGAGTTATTCTTTGTCTGTATGTCGATGACATGTTGATCTTTGGAACCAAACTTGATTTAATCAAGGAGGTTTAGGATTTCTTATCTCGTTGCTTTGAGATGAAGGATCTAGGAGTAGCTGATGTTATCTTAAACATCAAGCTGTTGAGAGATGAGACTGGTGGCATTGCACTGCTTCCGTTTCACTATGTGGAAAAGGTCTTGATTCATTTTGGGTATAGAGACTGCCAGCCTTCTCCAACTCCATATGATGCTAGGGTGTTTCTTCGAAAGAATCGACGGATTGCTAAGGATCAACTGAGGTATTCTTAGATTATTGGCTCGCTATGTATTAGGCAAGTTCCACGAGGCTTGACATCGCTTTTGCTGTGAGCAAACTGAGTCAGCTTGTGTCAAAACCGGGAGATGATCATTGGCATGCGCTTGAGAGAGTTATGCGCTATTTGAAAGGCACTGCGAGCTATGGGATTCACTACACCGGGTATCCGAGGGTACTGGAGGGTTAAAGTGACTCTAACTGGATATCTGATGCTGATGAGATTAAGGCCACAAGTGGTTGTGTTTTTACAATTGGTGGTGGCGCTATTTCCTGGAAGTCTTGCAAGGAGACCATCTTAACGAGGTCAACTATGGAAGCGGAACTCACAACATTAGACACTGCCACTATTGAAGCAGAGTGGTTTCGTGAGCTCTTGATGGACTTACGTATGGTTGAAAAACCGATACCCCTATCCTGATGAACTGTAATATGTTGGGGAACGTAGTAATTTCAAAAAAATCCTACGCACACGCAAGATCATGGTGATGCATAACAACGAGAGGGGAGAGTGTCATCCACGTACCCTTGTAGACCGTAAGCGGAAGCGTTATGAGAACGCGGTTGATGTAGTCGTACATCTTCACGATCCGACCGATCCAAGTACCGAACGCACGACACCTCTGAGTTCAGCACACGTTCAGCTCGGTGACGTCCCACGAACTCCGATCCAGCAGAGCTTTGCGAGAGAGTTCCGTCAGCACGACGGCGTGATGACGGTGATGATGTTGCTACCGACGCAAGGCTTCACCTAAGCACCGCTACGATATGACCAAGGTGGATTATGGTGGAGGGGGGCACCGCACACGGCTAAAAGATCAATGATCAACTTGTGTCTATGGGGTGCCCCTTGCCTCAGTATATAAAGGAGGAGAGGAGGGGAGGCCAGCCGGCCCTAGAGGCGCGCCCAAGTGTGGAGTCTTACTAGGACTCCAAGTCCTAGTAGGAGTCCACCAAGAGGAAGGGAGGGAGAAGGAAGGAGAGGGAGGAAGGGAGGAAAGGGGGGCCTGCCCCCTAGTCCAATTTGGTTTGGGCTAGGGGGGCGGTGTGCCCTGCCTTGTCATGCCTCCTCTCTTCCACCACTTGGCCCATGAGGCCCAATACTTCTTCCCCCGTATTCCCGTAACTCCCCGGTACTCCGAAAAATACCCGAATCACTCGGAACCTTTCCGATGTCTGAATATAGTCGTCCAATATATCAATCTTTACGTCTCGACCATTTCGAGACTCCTCGTCATATCCCTGATCTCATCCGGGACTCCGAACTACCTTCGGTACATCAGAACACATAAACTCATAATACCGATCGTCATTGAACGTTAAGCGTGCAGACCCTACGGGTTCGAGAACTATGTAGACATGACCGATACACGTTTCCAGTCAATAACCAATAGAGGAACCTGGATGCTCGTATTGGCTCCCACATATTCTAAGAAGATCTTTATCGGTCAAACTGCATAATAACATACGTTGTTCCCATTGTCATCGGTATGTTACTTGCCCGAGATTCGATCGTCGGTATCTCAATACCTAGTTCAATGTCGTTACCGGCAAGTCTCTTTACTCGTTTCCGTAATACATCATCCCGCAACTAACTCATTAGTTGTATTGCTTGCAAGGCTTATAGTGATGTGCATTATCGAGAGGGCCCAGAGATACCTCTCCAACAATCGGAGTGACAAATCCTAATCTTGATCTATGCCAACTCAACAAGTATCATTGGAGACACCTGTAGAGCACCTTTATAATCACCCAGTTACATTGTGACGTTTGGTAGCACACAAAGTGTTCCTCCGGTATTCGGGAGTTGCATAATCTCATAGTCATAGGAACACGTATAAGTTATGAAGAAAGCAATAGCAATACACTAAACGATCGAATGCTAAGCTAACGGAATGGGTCAAGTCAATCACATCATTCTCTATGTCTATGGCTAGGAAACTTAACCATCTTTGATTCAACGAGCTAATCAAGTAGAGGCATACTAGTGACACTCTATTTATCTATGTATTCACACATGCACTAAGTTTCCGGTTAATACAATTCTAGCATGAATAATAAACATTTATCGTGAAATAAGGAAATAAATAATAACTTTATTATTGCCTCTAGGGCATATTTCCTTCATAATAATCAAACTGTGATCGTCAAGATAAACAGTTCTAAGGACAATATGAAGTCCTCAAGGCATGTGAAGAGGAGACTAAAATCTGTCAGAAAATTGAGGAACTCTGAAGTTATTACATTGGATTATATCCAAACATCGAAAAACTTGGCAGATCCCTTCACAAAGGGTTTATCACGTAATGTGATAGATAATGCATCGATGGAGATGGGTTTGAGACCCACCGCATGAGTTGTCCATAGTGGTAACCCAATCTATGTGGTCGGAGATCCCGTGAAGTACAAGTGGGAGACAAGATGTTGGTCAGCTGAGAGGAGAGTATCCCTATTTTAATTATCCCACTCCGTGAAGATGCAATACTCTCCTGATCTGTATGGCAGGTTGATATTTGTCTTAATGTGTTCCAAGTGGCTTATTTGAGTAAGCAGAGATGTTGACCTGCAGAGCATCTCCTGAGGAACACACCTATATGAATTTGACTGTTAACGTCGCAGTCTGTGAGAATTGGGTGTTCTCTAACAAATTCATGAAAGGCCCTGGTGTATGACGTATACGCTCCACCCACGGGGAAGCCTTGCGGTATCCCATTATCGGTCAAGAGTTTTTGTGAAACTAGTCTCACAGAAAACTTGTAGTTCAAGGCATAGTCCACTATTCAAGTTGTGATCTAGTGTAGCATAAAACTCTAAGTGGAAGTTCAACTTCACAGTCTCCACTAAGCACCGGTATATAAACAATGTTTTGGAACTAAATGATGACATGTGCCAATGAGACTTTGTGGGGGATTGTTGGAATTTGCTGGTGGGATTTGGCCCAAAGCCCAACTAAAATTCTGAAATTCTCCTGGCTCATTCATGCACACATGTGAGTGGTGTGAGTGAGACTAAAGTTTAGTCCCACCCCGGAAGTTGAGTGAGACTTGCAGCTCTTTATAAGGTGAGCTCTTCTACCACTTGTATGAGCATGAGAAGAGGAGACCTACACGCGCGCTCCTCCTCCTCGCTCGCCACGCCAAGGCACGTCACGACGCGCCGCGGGTTGCGAGATTGAGCCGAGCCGAGGACAAAGCTATGCACGTTGTCTATATCTTTGTTGCTCGGGTCATTAAATAATAATTAATGGACGCATTAATTACTGAACCGCTTCCGATTCTTTTGGATCGCGACTCGGATGTCGGGTTTACTCCCACGACCTACCCGGCCCGCACTATATAGTCAGGCAGACGTCTACCCTAGCCGCCGCATCGTATGGTTTCGCACCACCGTTCCAGATCATTGCGCCGCCACGCAAGTCTTCTCCATCCCTCCTTTCGGCGTGTACCGAGAGAAGGGACAGCAGGCCTCCGAAACCCCGCCTCTCGTGATCCTGTACAGGAGAGGGGCGATCATGTTTTTGGGGAGCGCACTCGTGCGACTGCTGGCAGCGAGGACTTCGCCGATGATGAGTTCTTCCCCGACCTCGACAATCTCTTTGTCAACGACATGGGCAAGAACCTCAACGCCAACGGTGCTGCTGCTCTCGTTGCACCGTATGTGATTCGGTCCTTCCTGCTCGAGATCATGGTAGAATTCATGTTTCTAGTCTGTGCCCTAGATTCGATCTATTCATCTACTATGCTAGTCCACATGATTATTTTAATCTCTGTTATTGCCGTCATGACTTATTTGTGTTTATTCGGATTAAATCTCCTAGTAATTTGCTCATATACTCAACATCGACTTCATCAATCTTAAGATTGTTGGGAATGCCCGAAGCCACGGAAGGCTCAGGCGCCGGAGCAAGCTCTTCTCGCCAACGTTGACGATGTCGGGCCGGCATTCCTCTAGGTCACGGCTTAGGGGGTGATTGTTGGGAGTAAGCCGTGGCAGAGCATGGTGCGGCCGGCGTCAGTGCGCCAGGTCGGGTCCGTGGCAGTGCGACCGGCGTCGGTGTGTCCAGGTCATGTCCGCGAGGCTGGGTCATGGCGTGTGTCTGTGTCTGGGCATTGTATGGCCTGCGTGCGTGTGTGTGTGCATGTAGGAGTCTAGGTTGAGCCAGACTGTGGCTGAGCCTGCGATCATGTGGCGAGGCAGGCAGGATGCAGCGGTAGCACAATGGCACCAAGTCTTGTGGAGGAGCGGGCTGCTCATGTTCGAGGGAATACCGGATCGCTATGGACTCCATGAGCTCTACGTATTGAGTCTGTTAGTGCGTGTGTGGGTGCTACGTCTCGGCTGGCTACAAAAACGGCTGTAAAATCCTAGTCTGCTGGGGCGTTGGTTAGTCCATTTTAATCACAAAGAGAAAAGGGCGTTTGAGCGCCGGTGGCATACGTCGCCAGAAAACTATTCTCTTGTGTTTGTTTGTCTACCTCCGAGAGAGAGCTCCCGAACATCTGGTATCAGAGCTTTGTTGCGATCCTGCCCGCAACGATGTCGCTTGTCCCGTACGCCGGTGGATCAGGGAGCCCGCT
Organism: Triticum aestivum; assembly: GCF_018294505.1. Lineage (NCBI taxonomy): Eukaryota > Viridiplantae > Streptophyta > Magnoliopsida > Poales > Poaceae > Triticum > Triticum aestivum. The sequence continues at coordinate 331,895,416 of NC_057802.1, read as the reverse complement.
GCCGACATTCGTCCCCGTGCTCACTAGTGATAACTACACCACATGGGCGATCAAGGTGGAGGCCAACCTAGACATGGTCGTGCTGTGGGAGATGGTCGTTTCGACGGAGGACGCGGCGCTGGCAGTCGTCGCGAAGAAGGACAAGCCGGCACAAGCCTACCTGCTCGGGGCGCTCTCTGAGAAACTGCTCATGCAGGTGTCGGCAAAGAAGACGGCCGTGGAGGTCTGGGCCAGCCTGAAGACCCGCTTCGTCGGAGCTGATCGAGTCCAGGCGGCACGGCTAGCCACCCTCCCCGACGAATTCGAGCATCTGCGCATAGCGGAAGGCGAGTCGCTGGATGCATTCGCCGGCAAGATTGGTGGCATGGCGGCTCGGTACGCGGGGCTCGGGACGATGCTCGGTGACGCCGAGATGGTGAAGAAGCTGCTGGACTCGGTGTTGGACCGGCTGTACGCGGCAGTCACCGGCATCGAGCAGTTCTGCAACGTCGACAAGGTGCCATTCGAGGAGGCGCTCAGGGGGCTAAAGGCGTTCAAGGAGCGGACGAAGCGGCGCGGATGCGGCAACGACCAGCTCATGCTCACGGTGGCTCAATGGGCAGCAAGGTGGCGTCAACATGGCGGCGGGTTCGACCACGACAACGACGGCGGCGGCAGCATGGTGTCGGGCGGCGCAGGGAAACGGCAAGGCCGCAGACGCTACTACAACTGCGGCGAGCGTGAACACTTTTGGTGGGAGTGCCCGAAGCGACAAAAGGCGCAGGCGCCGAAGCAAGCTCTTCTCGCCGACGTTGACGACGTCGGGCCGATAGTCCTCTAGGTCACGGCTTAGGGGGTGATTGATACGTCTCCAACGTATCTATAATTTTTTATTGTTCCATGCTGTTATATTATCATTCTTGGATGTTTTATAATCATTTTTTAGCAACTTAATATTATTTTTTGGGACTAACCTATTGACATAGTGCCCAGTGCCAGTTGTTGTTTTTTGCTTTGCAGAAAATCAATACCAAATGGAGTCCAAACGCAGCGAAACTTTTTGGAGAATTTTTCTGGACCACAAGACACAAGATGGGCCAAAGAAGTACCAGGGGGGTGCCCTGAGGGGGAAACAACCCACTTGGGCATGCCTGGGGGCCCAGGCGCGCCCTGGTGGTTTGTGCCCACCTCGGTGGCCTTCCGCACTACCTCTTTGCTCTATAAATACCCCAATATTCCAGAAACCCTAGGGGAGTCGACGAAAATCAATTCCAGCCGCCACAAGTTCCAGAACCACCAGATCCAATCTAGACACCATCATAGAGAGGTTCATCATCCTCATTGGTGCCTCTTCGATGATGCATGAGTAGTTCATTATAGACCTACCAGTCCATAGTTAGTAGCTAGATGGATTCCTCTCTCTCTCCCTCTCTTTTGATTCTCAATACAATGGTCTCTTGGAGATACATTTGATGTAACTCCTTTTGTGGTGTGTTTGTTGGGATCCGATGAGTTTATGATCCGATCTATGTTTTTATCCATGAAACTTATTTGAGTCTTTTGATCTCTTATATGCATGATTACTTATAGCCTTGTATTTCTTCTTCGAATCTTTGGTTTAGTTAGGCCAACTAGGTCGCTTTTTCTTGTCATGGGAAGAGGTGCTTTGTGATGGGTTTGATCTTACAGTGCTTGATCCCAGTGACAGAAGGGGAGCCGACACGTATGTATCATTGCTATTAAGGATAACAAGATGGGGTCTATTTCTATATAAATAGATCTTGTCTACATCATGTCATCGTTCTTTTTTGCATTACTCCGTTTCTCCATGAACTTAATACACTAGATGCATGTTGGTTAGCGGTCGATGTGTGGAGTAATAGTAGTAGATGCAGGCAGGAGTCGGTCTACTAATCTTGGACGTGATGCCTATATAATGATCATTGCCTGGATATCGTCATGATTATTTGAAGTTCTATCAATTGCCCAACAGTAATTTGTTTACCCATCGTATGCTATTTTTCTCGAGAGATGCCACTAGTGAAATCTACGACCCCTGGGTCTCTTCATTAGCATATTTGCCTTCGAGATCCATTTTTATTTGCTTTTATTTTCAGATCTATTAATCCAAAAATACAAAAATACCTTGCTGCAATTTATTGTTATTTATTTTATCTCGCGTTCCCACGAGATCTATTTATGCAATCTAGTACAATTTTACCTATCTTTTACCCGGGAGGGATTGACAACCCCTCTTTTACGTCGGGTTGCAAGTATTTGTTCTTTGTGTGCAGGTGCCATTCACATAGTGTTGCGTGGTTCTCCTACTGGTTCGATAACCATGGTCTCATCACTGAGGGAATACCTACCGTAGCTGTGCTGCATCATCCCTTCCTCTTTGGGGAAATACCGACGTAGTTCAAGCCGAATCAAAACGAATTTCTGGCGCCATTGCCGGGGAGACATCATCAACATCTATCAGGTTCCTAATCACAAATCTCATCTCCTTGCAATTTACATTATTTGCCATTTGCCTCTCGTTTTCATCTCCCCCACTTCACAAAAATTTGCCGTTTTACTCGCCCTCTTTTCCGTTTGTCATTTTTCTCATCAGATCTGTTTTTGAGTGCAATCTTGTTTGCGTAGTCATGATGCCTCAAAGAAAATATTATGATGTTCCTTACCCCAATATTTCTCTTGAAATTGATAAAAGTACTAAGGAATATATGACTGCACAATTTCAGCACAATAAATATTTTACCGAAGAACTGAAGGAGCACTCTGTTGTGCTAGATGCTATAACAAAACAACTTGATGATATTAGTAGAGAAGTTTGTAATCTCCAATCTAAGTATGCTTTTGCTGAAAGTTTGCGAGGTAAAATATCCGATGCACAAGCTACCTTATTAAATCAAATGGCTGCTAAACCAATCTCGTTATAAGATAAAAATAATGAAAATCTTAAAGCAATTGGTGTTTCTTCTATTGATTCTTTGTTTAGTAAAATTAAGATTGATGAAAAAGGGACTAAAGAAGAGTTAACTTTAGTTATAAGGCGTCTCGATAATTTGGAGGGTGAAAATTTTGTTGAGAAAATTGATAAAAATGGGTTTGGAGAGGTCAAAACTTTAACTAGTGATGTGCCCACTGTTTTGGATTACAAAGACTTTAATTATGATAATTTCTCTTTTATTGATTGTATTTCTTCATTGCAATCCATGATAAATTTACCCCATGCTTACGAACAAAATAAAGCTTTTACTAAACATATTGTCGATGCTATGATGAAAGCTTTAGAAGAAAAGTTGGAATTAGAGATTTCAATTCCTAGAAAATTATATGATGAATGGGAACCTACTATCAAAGTCAAGATTAAAAATTATGAGTGTTTTGCTTTATGTGACTTGGGTGCTAGTGTTTCTACATTTCCGAAATCTTTATGTGATGTGCTTGGTCTTACCAATATTGAAGAATGTTCTTTAAATTTGCATTTGGCGGATTCTACTATTAAAAGGCCTATGGGAAGAATTAATGATGTTCTTATTCTTTCAAATAGGAATTATGTGCTCATAGATTTCATTGTTCTTGATACTGATTGCAATCCGTCTTGTCCAATTATTCTTGGTAGACCGTTTTTACGTACTATTGGTGCCATGATTGATTTGAAAGAAGGCAATATTAAATTTCAATTTCCACTAAGGAAGGGTATGGAACACTTCCCTAGTACAATAATTAGGCCACCATATGAATCAATCATGAGGGCATCTTATGGATCTAGAAATAAAGATGACAACACTTAGATCTTTGCGTTATGCCTAGCTAGGGGCGTAAAACGATAGCGCTTGTTGGGAGGCAACCCAATGAATAAAATTTATTTTTATCTCTTTCTTTCTATTCTTCATTGTTTGCAAAATTATGCTACTGTTATGATTGTGTTTTTCATGTTTTAATTAGTGTTTGTGCCAAGCAAAGCCTTTGGGATCATGTTGGGTGATAGTTGCTTTGATCTTGTTGGAAAACAGAAACTTTTACGTGCAGTAAATTAATTTTTAAAAATCACAGAAGCGACGAAAAATTCTGAATTTTACACAAGATTGATATACAAATTGCCCAAGTTGTCCTGATTTTTTAGAAGGTTTGGAGTTATAGAAGTATTGAAAGTTTTTAGATTGCTACAGACTGTTCTGTTTTTTACAGATTCTGTTTTCTTTGCGTTGTGTGCTTATTTTGATTGATCTATGGACTTTTGTGGGGGTTTGAGCCATATCAAGGTTGGAATACAGTAGATATAATGCAAAAATAAAATATGAATGGGTTTGCAACAATACTTATAGTAGTGATTTGCTTTGTTATACTAACGGATCTCACGAAGGTTTTGTTGAGTTTTATGTGATTGAAGTTTTCAAGTTTTTTTGGTGAGGTCACGATGGATGAAGGAATAAGGAGTAAGAAGAGCCTAAGCTTGGGGATGCCCATGGAATCCAAAGCTATTATCTAAAGATAATCAAGCAACTAAGCTTGGGGATACCCGAGTGGCATCCCCTCTTTCTTCTAACGACCATCTGTATTTTACTTGGAGCTATATTTTTATTCGTCACATATCATGAGTTTTGCTTGGAGTGTCTTGTATGATATGAGTCTTTGCTTGTTTTGCTTTTTTATTTTGTGTCATGAATCCTTTCTGGACACACCTATTTGAGAGAGCCAAAATTATGCTATGACTTGTTAGAATGGCTCTCTATGCTTCACCTAAATCTTTTTGAGCTATGGAATTGCTCTAGTGCTTCACTTATATCTTTTTGAGCACGGTGTGCTTTAGAATTTTTGAAGAAATGCTCTCTTTATTCACTTAGATTTGTTTGAGAGTTAGTAAGTATTTTAGGAAATTCTCTCATGCTTCACTTATATTATTTTGAGACAAGAAAAATTTTATGCTCATGTTCTTCACTTGGATTTGTTTGAGCTATCAAAAGCAACATATGAAACTAGTCCCAAAGTGATAGATATTCAAGAGGGATATAATAAAAACTTTCATGAAGATCATTGGACAAAATAAACATGATTCCTTGTAATAGTTTTGTGATATGATGATATAATATGTGAGTCATGTTGATGAGTAATTATGCTTTAGTAAGAATATTGGTGTTAAGGTTTGTGATTTCCTATGCAAGAACGAAAGTAAATAGTTATGCAATGAAATTACATCCTACTTGTGGTGCATTATTCAGTGTTAGTTATGCTTAATGCTCGCTTATGAGATTTTTCGTTTCTTGGTTGGATGCTTCTCAATCTTTTGCTAGCCTTCATTTGCACTAAGTATGATCACTACTTGTGCATCCAAAATCCTTAAAACCAGTTTTACCATATGAGTCCACTATACCTACCTATATGCGGTATTCTTTTGTCATTCTAAGCAAATTTGTATGTGCCATCTCTAATTTTCAAAATAATTTATCTTTTGTGTGTCGTACCGCTCATGGAACAGTTGGTGGTGGCTGATATTTTTCCATGCTAGATGTGTTATTCTCAAGATGAGTGTTTATTCACTTGTCATTGCCCGAGAGTACGACAAAGGTATTAGGGTTGCCCAGTCTCGAAATGAAAAATGAATTTACTTTATGTTGTCAAATAATAAATTCCTTGGGAAGTGAAAGTATGTTCGAAAAAGGAATAAAATTTATTTTTTGTTTGGGAACCGCCTATGATATATCTAGCATGGAAAGTATTGGGAACTACTCGGTCGTTTTCGTTGACAGGAAAAGCATGCCACACAAAATGTTTTATCTATATCTTTTTTGCTTTGAGCTATGGCACCTCTACAAATCCCTACTTCCCTCCACGAAGGGCCTTTCTATTTACTCTATGCAATTTTTATTTTGAGTCTCCATCTTCTCTTGTAAAGCACCAACTAAGGGGCACTATGATCATACTTGAGCATCGAGTATAGCTAATATGTAAGTGTGTTTCATGAATGGATCAATGGTTCAGCATAATGGGCTAGGGATAACTTGCTTTAGTATTGATATTTTGAAAGACTTTGTTGCTTGTTGATATGCTTGAGTATTGAAATCTTCATGTCAAAACTAGACTATTGCTTTGAATCATATAAAAGTCCAAATGTCCATGCTACAAAGAAAAGAATATGTGATGAACACGTTAGGCAGCATTCCACATCAAAATTCTGTTTTTATCATTTACCTACTCGAGAACGAGCATTAATTAAGCTTGGGGATGCTGATAGATATCCAACGTATCTATAATTTTTTATTGTTCCATGCTGTTATATTATCATTCTTGGACGTTTTACAATCATTTTATAGCAACTTTATATCATTTTTTGGGACTAACCAATTAACATAGTGCCCAGTGCCAGTTGCTGTTTTTTGCATGTTTTTTCCTTCACGGAAAATCAATACCAAACGGAGTCCAAACGCAGCAAAACTTTTTGGAGAATTTTTCTAGACCAGAAGACACAAGATGTGTCGAAGAAGTACCAGAGGGGTGCCCCGAGTGGAGCACAACCCACCTGGGCGCGCCTAGGCCCCCCGGCGCGCCCTGGTGGGTTGTACCCACCTCGGTGGCCTCCCGCCCCGCCTCTTTGCTCTATAAGTACCCCAATATTCCAGAAACCCTAGGGGAGTCGACGAAAATCAACCTATCCGGCTCACCTATTTCGTAGGCGATACCAAATGCATAGGTCTCTTTTCGTGCGCAACGTTGGAGCTTGCGAGCAGAACTATCGTTTTTCACTCAGCATTGGAATGCCGCCAGTTTGATTGGCTTTAGTGCATGTCAAAAAATAACGGCGACGACAAGAGTGATTGCATATGGTGTTCCCGCTGACTAAGCGGATGAATATCTTCGCACTGGAGAAGATACCACCATCAAGTGCGTCCGTGTCTTTGTGAAGACAATTATCCGGGTTTTTGGCCCAGAGTACCTTCGAGATCCAAACGAGGAAGTGTCAAATATTACAAGTTTGTGTTGTCTAGCATAATGAGTTGCAATGCCTAGCAATTACAGCTTAGTGCTAGAATGTAGAAGGTCTAGAGACCTCTCTCTTGATATTCCACGTCCTAATGACTTGTAACTGAACATGGACATGTACTATATAAACATCCCAATACAGTGAGGATTATCACGGCAAATATCTCTTCTATCTTGGTAATCAGAGCTCGATCTTCTTCCTCACCATGTCCACCACTCCTGCTACCAGTGATGGCACCTCCGGCACGATCGTCTCGTCCGGCTCCGCCTCCATTGTAACCATCGCTAACCTGATCACCATCCGCCTCACAAGGGTGAATTTTCTTCTTTGGAGAACTCAGGCCGCCCCTGTCCTTCGTGCGCAGGGCTCCTTCGGCTACATCGATGGCACCATCTCTCCGCCGGCGGAGACCATCATCGAGGGCACCGGCGACGCTGCCCTTATCGTGGCAAATCCGGAGTTCCTTCGTTGGTATCAACAGGACCAGGTGGTCCTCCTCGCCTTGCTCTCCTCCATGAATGAGGACATCATCGGGCAATTGACGCAGCTGCACACCTCCTGTGCCGTCTAGGATGTGCCGCACACGATGTTTTCCTTGGAGAGTCGCGCACGCGTGATGCAAATCCGCTACATGCTCTCCAACCAGAAGAAAAAGGACCTATATGCTACTGCGTACTACAACAAGATGAAGGGGTACGCCGACGCTATGCCGTCTGTTGGCAAGCCCCTCTCCGACGAGGAGGTGCTCGACTACATGCTCACTAGTCTGGGCTCAGAATATGAGCCCCTTGTTGCTTCAATCACAACACGTGATGAGCCAGTGAGCTTGCTAGCTTCTAGCGTATTTGATTAGCATTGAGCTTCGTCTTGAGCAGCATACTTCCACCGGTGAGATCTTCTCCTCTGCCAATGCAGCAGCCCACGATGGAGGTCGTGGTGGCCAGGGGCAGGGCCGTGGCCGTGGAGACCGCAACCGCAACAAGCCCACCTGCCAAGTCCGCCGGAAATATGGGCATGATGTGTTGAGGTGCAGGCAGCGTTTTAACCATGCCTATCAGGCCGAGGACAACTGCGAGCGCTACGGCAACACCTAGCACAACAGCAACGCTACCAACACCGACGGCCATTGCGGCTACTCCGTCGACACCAACTGGTACCTCAACTCCGGCGCGACGGACCACCTCACTGATACGTCTCCGCCGTATCTATAATTTTTTATTGTTCCATGCCAATATTATACAAATTTCATATACTTTTGGCAACTCTTTATACTATTTTTGGGACTAACATATTGATCCAGTGCCCAGTGCCAGTTCCTGTTTGTTGCATGTTTTTTGTTTCGCAGAAAATCCATATCAAACGGAGTCCAAACGGGATAAAAACTGACAGAGATTTTTTTGGAATATATGTGATTTTTGGGAAGAAGAATCAACGTGAGACGATGCCCGAGGGGGCCACGATGCAGGGGGGCGCACCCCTGACCCTCGTGGTCACCCTGTAAGGCGGTTGGTGCCCTTCTTTCGCTGCAAGAAATCCAATATCCGGATAAAAATCATGTCCAAATTTCAGCCCAATCGGAGTTACGGATCTCCGGGAAGAAACAGTGAAAGGCTAGAATCTGGGAGCGCGGAAACAGAAGGAAACAGAGAGAGAGAGAGAGATCCAATCTTGGAGGGGCTCTCGCCCCTCCGCCGCCATGGAGGCCATGTACCAGAGGGGAAAGCCTTCTCCCGTCTAGGGGGAAGGTCAAGGAAGAAGAAGAAGAAGGGGGGCTCTCTCCCCCTCTCTCCCAGTGGCGCCGGAACGCCGCCGGGGCTGTCATCATGACAACGATCTACACCAACACCTCCGTCATCTCCACCAACATCTTCATCACCTTCGCCCATCTATCAACAGCGGTCCACTCTCCCGCAACCCGCTGTACCCTCTACTTGAACATGGTGCTTTATGCTGCATATTATTATCCAATGATGTGTTGCCATCCTATGATGTCTGAGTAGATTTTTGTTGTCCTATCGGTAATTGGTGAATTGCTATGATTGGTTTAATTTTCTTGTGGTTATGTTGCTGTCCTTTGGTGCCCATCATATGAGCGCGCGCGTGGATCACACCATAGGGTTAGTTGTATGTTGATAGGACTATGTATTGGAGGGCAAGAGTGACAGAAGCTTCAACCTAGCATAGAAATTGATGCACACGGGATTGAAGGGGGACCAATATATCTTATGCTATGGTTGGGTTTTACCTTAATGAACTTTAGTAGTTGCGGATGCTTGCTAATAGTTCCAATCATAAGTGCATAGAATTCCAAGTCAGGGATGACATGCTAGCAGTGGCCTCTCCCACATAAAACTTGCTATCGGTCTAGTAAAGAGTCAATTGCTTAGGGACAATTTCGCAACTCCTACCACCACTTTTCCGCACTCGCTATACTAAATTTATTGCTTCTTTACCTAAAACAGCCCCTATTTTTTATTTACGTGCTCTTTATATATTCTTGCAAACCTATCCCACAACACCTACAAAGTACTTCTAGTTTCATACTTTTTCTAGGTAAAGCGAACGTCAAGCGTGCGTAGAGTTGTATCAGTGGTCGATAAAACTTGAGGGAATATTTGTTCTACCTTTAGCTCCTCGTTGGGTTCGACACTCTTACTTATCGAAAGAGGCTACAATTGCTCCCCTATACTTGTGGGTTATCAAGACCTTTTCTCTGGCGCCGTTGCCGGGGAGTTATAGAGTGTGGTGAATATTCTCGTGTGTGCTTGTTTGCTTTATCACTAAGTAGTTTTTATTTTGTGCTCTTGTTTTCTATCTTTAGTTATGGGTAGGAAACGCAAAATACCAAAAAAATAGTGGTACCTACTGAACCAATGGTTGAAGAACCACTCAAAATCTATCACACTACTGAAGCTTTTTACTTGGATCATCTTCAATCCCTATGTGCTCGGGTTGAAATCCCAACTAGCTTAGTTGAGGGAAAATCTTTAGATGAGCATGCTTGTTATGTGCGACACCGCATATCTGAAAAAGGGAAACTTTTACTGGATCAAATTCATCGTTTGCAGTGTTATGCTTGGAATTTATGTGAAATATATGATTGTACTTGTTGTTCTAAAGACCCTAAGAAACACCTTCCTTACCAATGTGAGTTTAGTGATAATGGAATCATATCTTCGTATACTAAGGGTGTTTATAATTACTATGATGTTCAACAAATTGAAGAATTTATTGCTCTTAGGGGTACTTGTGAAATTGCTTCTTTTATTGAAGAGTGTGATACTACTCTCTACAAGTCTGAAAATTTGGCCATACTTAAATATTGCTATGATAATTATGCTTCTAATCCTTATATTAAACCATATATTGAGGACTCCTCCGTTGTCCAAAAGAGACTAATATTTTGCAGGAGTCTATGGAAGAAGAAAGTAATGACATTGTGAGCTCATTAGATGAAAAAGATGAGGAGGAGAGTGAAGAACAAAAGGAGGAAGAGCGGATTGATCACCCGTTCCCACCATCTAATGAGAGTAACTCTTTATCCCATACAATGTTTAATTTCCCTTCGAATTTACCGAAGGATGAATGCTATGATGATTTTTATGATCCCGTTGATTCGTTTGAAATATCCCTTTTTGATGATGCTTGCTATGCTTGTGGCCACGATGCCAATATGAATTATGCTTATGGAGATGAACTTGCTATAGTTCCTTATGTTAAACATGAAATTGTTGCTATTGCACCCACACATGATAGTCCTATTATCCTTTTGAATTCTCCCGACTACACTATATCGGAGAAGTTTGCCCTTATTAAGGATTATATTGATGGGTTGCGTTTCACTACTACATGATGATTTTGATAGATATAATAGGCATGTGCTTGCTGCTCCTACTTGCAATTATTATGAGAGAGGAACTACATCTCCGTCTCTCCATGTTTCCAATATGATAAAATTGCAAGAAACTGTTTATACTATGCATTGGCCTTTACTTGATGTGCATGAATTGTTCTTTTATGACATGCCGATGCATAGGAAGAGAGTTAGACTTCGTTGTTGCATGATATATGTTAGTTTGTGCTCACTGCTAAATCACAAATCATTGTTAATTAAAATTGGCTTTGATATACCTTGGGATTCGGGTGGATCCATTACTTGAGCACTATATGCCTAGCTTAATGGCTTTAAAGAAAGCGCTGCCAGGGAGACAATACGAAAGTTTTAGAGAGTCATTTATTTCTGTTGTATGCTTTTATAAAGTTTAAAAACAAACAAAATAAAGAGGGGAACCTAAAACTTTTTCAAAAAGAAAAGCGAAAGTGAGAAAGACGAGCATTGTTAAACTGGGAGCTAGCCTTGAACTTTGTTCATGCCCATGGAAACTTTGTGACCCTTGATTACAGAAACTTTTCAACAAAAATAATTATCCCCTTGTAAAAATTCATTGTATCATAAAAATAATGTGCCAAGATTTGCCTTTAGGATGTTTACATTGCTTGTTGGTTTGTGCGGTGCAAAACAGAAACTTTGGCTGTAGTGCGCAATTTTACATTTTTTACTGGAACGTCAACCGGTTCTGAAACTTTTTGCACTTTCTTTCTATACAAATTGTTTATTTTTCCTAATTGTTTCAGAATTTTTGGAGTACCAGAAGTATGGTAAATGTTCAGATTACTACAGACTATTCTGTTTAAGATAGATTCTGTTTTTGATGCATAGTTTGCTTGTTTTGATGAAACTATCGATTTTTATCAGTGGATTAAGCCATGGAAAAGTTATATTACAGTAGCTACAATGCAAAAACAAAATATGAATTGGTTTGCAACAGTACTTAGAGTAGTGATTTGCTTTATTATACTAACGGATCTTACCGAGCTTTCTTTGAGTTTTGTGTGGATGAAGTGATCAAAGATCGAGGAGGTCTCGATATGAGGAGAAGGAGAATATGCAAGAGCTCAAGCTTGGGGATGCCCAAGGCACCCCAAGTAAATATTCAAGAAGACTCAAGCGTCTAAGCTTGGGGATGCCCCGGAAGGCATCCCATCTTTCTTCAACAAGTATCGGTATGTTTTCGGTTTCGTTTCGTTCATGTGATATGTGCAAATCTTGGAGCGTCTTTTGCATTTAGTTTTCACTTTTCTTTGATGCACCATGCTGGTATGAGATAGTCCATGGTTGATTTATAGAATACTCATTGCACTTCACTTATATCTTTTGAGTATGGCTTTATAGAATGCTTCATGTGCTTCACTTATATCATTTGAAGTCTGGATTGCCTGTTTCTCTTCACATAGAAAACCGCCATTTTTAGAATGCTCTTTTGCTTCACTTATATTTGTTAGAGCGTGGGCATATCTTTTGTAGAAAGAATTAAACTCTCTTGCTTCACTTATATCTATTTAGAGAGTTGACAGGAACTGGTCATTCACATGGTTAGTCATAAAATCCTACATAAAACTTGTAGATCACTGAATATGATATGTTTGATTCCTTGCGATATAAAGATGGTGATATTAGAGTCATGCTAGTGGGTAGTTGTGGATTGTAGAAATACTTGTGTTGAAGTTTGTGATTCCCGTAGCATGCACGTATGGTGAACCGTTATGTAACGAAGTTGGAGCATGAGGTATTTATTGATTATCTTCCTTATGAGTGGCGGTCGGGGACGAGCGATGGTCTTTTCCTACCAATCTATCCCCCTAGGAGCATGCGCGTAGTACTTTGTTTCGATGACTAATAGATTTTTGCAATAAGTATGTGAGTTCTTTATGACTAATGTTGAGTCCATGGATTATACGCACTCTCACCCTTCCATCATTGCACTACAAAAAAAATACACTTCCGTGATTGTACGTGTTTGTCACAGTAGGTCGCGTTTTTTGTCATGCATGTACATCCATGACGATTTTATGACAGAATGAAGATAGTCATACCTGTGCTGTCGTAGAAGTGTTCCATGACATTATCAAAATTATCATCACGGAAGTGTGCACTTCCATGACGATAAATCGCGCGTCACAGAAGTGCTTTCGTCAAGGGTGACCGACACGTGGCATCCACCATAACGGAATGCCGTTAAGCTATCGGGTCGGGTTTTGGATCCGATAACCCGTTAACAACCCCGATCAATGGGGATTTTCCACGTGTAAAATCATCATTGGCTGGAGGAAACACGTGTCGGCTCATCGTTGGGACAGATGTCATCCACTCATTGGACAGAAGGCGCCTATGATACGTCGACACGTGGCACGGCCCAACAGAGGCCCATTCATGTGAAAAGGCCGGCCCATTTTCCTTGGTCAAAAGGTGGCGGGCCGGCCCATGGAAAGGCTATTAACGGCCTGTTCGCATATAGCCTATTTACAGCCCGCTAACCCAAGGCCCGTAACGCCCTATCCGAATTAGGCCCAGTAGCGTCATCTGGGCCATCCAATATGATTTCAGCCCGTTTTCACTTCTAGCCCATGTATGGCCCATGACGTCTTTCGGCCCATATGAGGCCCTATGTAACTCTTGGCCTATTAACGGCCCGTGGTGAAACTGGCCCGTAATGAACAGTGTATCACTTTACCCCCATTAACGGCCCGTGGTGAAACTGGCCCGTAATGAACAGTGTATCACTTTATACCCATTAACGGCCCGTTATTCCGTTGGGCCATTTCCAGCCCATGTTATCTTTCGGCCTTCTCAGAGCCCATTTATTCTTGGGCTCATTTCCAGCATTCGTTTACTTACGGCCCGTTACTGTCATTTTTTGCTTGTGGGCCAAATTCAGCCCGTGGTTACAGTCGGCCCGTTTGTGGTCCGTTAATACGTTGGGCCGTTTTCATAGCGTCATCAAATACGGCCTATTAACGATGGCTCGTTATGGTCGGCCCATGAACGGACGATTCCAACTCTAGCCCATTTACGGCCATAATGCGACCTATTATTGGCCCATGTTTGGCCAATCGATAATACGGCCCGTATAAGGCCCATTGATGATACGGCCCGTAGAAGGCCCATTGTTTCTACGGCCCGTAGAAGGCCCATTGTTTCTACGGCCCGTAGAAGGCCTACTGTTTCTACGGCCCGTAGAAGGCCCACTGTTTCTACGGCCCGTAGGAGGCCCAGTGTCACTACAGTAAATATTAGCCCATGGTTATTGTGGCCTAGTTTTAAAAAATAGGTTATTGCAACCACTAGCAAACCGCGGAAAAACAACTGCACTGACTACAAGCAAACAAATAAACAAGACAACAAGGAAATAAATAAGCAAGCAACTTATGCTAGGCTATCACGGTTATTACACATATTACATCCACTGGGCATCAAAGTTCGCCACCAGTGATCATAAAGCGCAACGAAGAAGCAGATTACAAAAACTGGGCACCATTGCAACGTAACAAAATAATACTGAACCGAGACCACTTCCAAGACAGTTCAAGAAAGGTTAGCCTTGCGGGGGAACTACTGCGCAAGCTGTTGAGCAAGGCTGTGAGACCGGCCTAGCATGTCGGTCATAGCTTCCAGGTGTAGCTGTTTAGCGATGAGGTTCTCATTGGTTTTCTCCGCAATCTTTCTTAGAGATAGGACTTCAAGTCGAAGTTGAGTTGCAAAATGCCTTTCTGCTAGAACTTGGGACTGAAGAAGTCGAATTGATTCAGAGAACGAATTCTGTGAGCTTGTCTGACTTTTAGTCTCAAGTAACTTGAACACTGCATCAAGACAAGACTTTGGGGTTGTCTCGCTATCTTCAAGATGTTTTGCCTTCTTTGCTGCAATATATGTTGGGTTTGTCTCACAGCCTTCAGCAGACTTGTGCATGCCATCAGGCATATCACCCTGAAACAAAGCAGAGAGATGACAGGTTTTGCACGTGTATAAACAAGGGACAATTCCATTTATCCCCCTAACTTGAGCCACCACCTGGCATTTGCCCCTAATTTTCAGGTATGCTCAAAAATACCCCTCTTTCGTCAAGTAACCTTACAGAAATGCCCTTCTGTGCCGTTACCGTCCGGTCAAAGGGGTTTGGCCGTCTGGTGAATAGTAAATGGTGAACAGTAAATTCACAAAAAATAGCAAAAAAATCAAAAAAATCTGAAATTTTATGGGATCGAAGATACTCAAGGGAGCAAGGCACATGCAAATTTTGGCACAGTTTGGATATTCCAGCAGCTCGTGTCAAACGAAAAACTTTAAAATGTACGTTGTGAGCAGTAAATTCAAAAAAAATAGCAAGAAAATTTTAAAAAATATGAAAAAATTTAGCATCAAAGAGGCTGGGGTGCGCAAGGTGCATGCAATTTTTTTTTTGCGCTTCGACACTATAGGAGCTCGTGGAGAAAAAACAAAATTTGGCACAGAAAAAAACTTTGAAAAAATGCACTATTTTGCTTTTTTTCCTAGAGCACCTCGCATGTCATTTGATCACAAAAATTTGCAAGCGCCTTGCGCACCCAAGCCTCTTTGATGCCAAAACAATTCATATTTTTTTAAATTTTCTTGCTATTTTTTTTGAATTTATTGTTCACAGCGTATAGATTTAAATTTTTTCCTTTCCCACGAGTTCCTGGAATGTCCAAACAACGCGAAAATTTGCACACACCTTGCGCCCTTAAGTTTCTTCGATCCCACAAAATTTCAGATTTTTTTAATTTTTTTGCTATTTTTTTTGAATTTACTGTTCTCCATGTTACTATTCACCAGACGGTCAAACCCCTTTGACCGGACGGCAAGGGCATTTCTGTAAGGTGAATTGACGGAAGAGGGGTATTTTTGAGCATACCTGAAAATTAGGGGCAAATGCCAGGTGGTGGCTCAAGTTAGGGGGATAAATGGAATTGTCCCTATAAACAAAGATGATAACTGTTCTGTCAATTCTATCCAATTTCAAATTAGAAAATAAAGAGTAAGTTCAAAATATCAATAGCATAATTTGGCATTGTTCATAATGCGGGGAGCTTCACCACACTACTGGATTACCATGTCAACATAACAAGCATAGATGAAGGGCAAAGAAAATCATTGTATCTATTTTGGATAATGTGCATGGCATGTTGTTCATATCATCAGCCACATCAGTAAGATAAAACAGGAGATGACAAGGTGCAAACGTGGGCTGCTTCACCACACACTGGATTATAGATCCACAAAAACAAGCATACATATAGGGAGTATTAAGTAATGTGCATGGTATGAATAAGGAATTTGGTTTTACAAGTAAAACTTAGAACTTACGGTTCTTACGAACATGCATTTTGGTAGAAACAGCAAACTAAACAGCAGTAAACGATAGGGAGTATGAGCAAATTAAACAGCAGTTGAGGATAAAGGCTTTAGAAGGACTGACTTACATTAAGAGTTAACACCGGCTTTATAATGCCCTTCTCCATGTCAAGGGAAGGATAACTCAAGAATTTCAGCACAGAATCTTCTTCATAAGCATTGCCTGTACTCTACATTTTGTAGAGAGTAATTATAGATATGATAATACTGGAAGGGATAGAGGATAATGAAGATAAGATGCAGATTGATGCTACATAATCAACTACCAATCCCTGGAAGTACAAGCGTTACAGGACAAAATGTACTGACAAGAGCAATGGGCTACACTTCTGCACTGGCATTGTCTGTGTATTCTACTTGTTGGTAAGATTAAATATAGATCTGATGTTTTTTAGTAAATGGTGGGCGAGGGAGATAAGATGCAGAATGCTACAAAATGAACCAATCCCTCTTCCCATAATACAAGAGTGTTTTGAACACTGGTGTATTGTACAAAACGTTCTTATATTATGGGACGGAGGGAGTAGCTGTTAATGTAAGTACAGGGATAGAGGACTGCAGAGCTAAACCTCTTCAAAAGCATTGGGTTGATTCTAAATTTATGTAAGAGTCCATACGGATCTTATAATGTCCACCAAATGGACGATTACGAGGCTAACATGTGCAGTGATGCTACATAATCAAACAGCTATGAAACTAAGTATGGTCATACAGGGCAAGAGGTACTCACAAGAGCAATGCAGTGTGCAGTATAGTTGCGAGATTCTGTGGTCCCTTGAGAATGAATGTTCTTCTGCTAACAGTTTTCGTACAAGTGAGACATTTAAGGCAAATGCAGAAATGTAGTTCAAATTGTGATGTGATATCATAGACAGTACCTTACGCTGCAGCCGAGACCAATGTGTAACAAGATTATTCCAGTCACCGTCGGATAAATGTAGCACCGGAGACTTTACAGAAATTTCGTTCAGAGGCTTGCCATCGAAGTGCGCTTGCCTCAGGTAGGAACGATACTTCATCAACGAGTGCTTGAAAAGTGCAACCAACCCTTGCTCGTCATCACAATCCAGTTTGCTCCTCGCCTATTTAAAAGAATGAAATCTTGTGTCTTCTGTCAGCAGAAACATATGCAGTAATGACCATGAATAACATTAGTACATTACTTACGCGTAAGTTGCGGAGGAAGACTGGAAATTGTTCTGTGTCTGCGGTATAATCTTTCCATGAAGGAAAGATGCGCACAAAGTTCCTGACAACAACATAAGCTTCGTCTTCTAAACTGGGAAGAAATGGAACAGGGGTCCTATTTGCTGCAATGGGGGCTCTCTCTGGTTCGAAAAGGGATTTGGCAACTGGATTTGGTGTACTCTTTGCTGGAATGGGGGTTTTGCGTCGTACAGCTGGTGCTATGTCAACTGGCATAATCATACTGTTTGCTCCAGTTGGGGTCTGCTGAGTTGGGGCATCAGAAATGACCAGTGTAGTAGGGCTAGAGTCTGCTAGAGTTGGGGTATTTTGTGGGTCAGGTGATATTGCAACTACACCTAATGGGCTATTTGATTTATCAGGTGCCACTACCTTTTCCAAATACTTTGCTTGTGCTCCTCCACGATCAGCAATCGCCCTCTTCCTTTTGAACGTCTGATACACAAGAATAGCATTTGAATGGATAAATATGGTATGATGACAGATGGAATATGTACTGAAAATGGATAGGCAGGGCGTATTCACATACACGATGTGTAAACTAAGCTAATGGCAGTTCAACAAAGTAGAAGCAATGCAAAGCATCAGTTGCAAGATATGTGCGAGCAATGTAACCTTGGAAAGTTAGAGCAAGTACCTTGATGGGTGAATAAGATAGGGCATCTTCCTTTGACTCCTCCACTAGGGAGCTACATTGACTTAGGTCTCCCTCTAGCTCAGAATCACTGTTAGGATCATATTCTGAGCATGAATTTATAGGTGGAGAGCGTTTGCATTGCATTGCATCCAGACTTGATTTCAGTCCCTTAATGCCAAGTTTGACACCCATGGCATTGTTCTGCTTTATTCCTTTCATGCACGCAAGCTCATAATAATTATGATGCTATTCAGAATATGAGATTCATGAAAACATAAAAAGTAGTCAGATTATCTATGGAATGCATTGTGGATTCAACTCGGAGAGTGTCTCCCTATAAACCCCTGCATATGCAAAGTTCACCTCCCCAACTGTGCTGACCAGACCACACACAGAAATACAAACCCCTTATGTCTCTATAACAGGCAGGCACACATTTCAAAACTGAAGTAGGAACATTAGAATCATATGAAATTCGTATTTGAACAAATAAACTAAGAAATTATGAGTGGCGTAATGTTTAGCTTCAAGGGTGGAGTGTTGGTAGTGCGACACAAAGCAAGTAGGCAGATTGTATTCCATGTAAAAGATCGAAACCTATGTAAAAGCTGGAAATGACACTTTCTTTCTATACAATGCAGTGTTCCTTACCCACACATGATGGAAGAGATCACATAGAGAAATACTATTCACTCATGTCTACGGTTCCAGTATTTAGAAACAGGGTGGTCCACCCTAAAAGAATATTGACAACAAATATGACAAGGCAAGCATAGATGTAGTGAATCAATCATTTACTTGTGAGCTTACTAGGACAAGTATGCAGAATTGTAACTGCAATAAGAGACCGTCCAAAATCTGAATGAAAAAGTTTGTCTAGCACTTATTGTTTGCAACTAATCGACGTGAATAATTGGATATTATATCGAATGAGTAAGAAAGACAAGTAAAATTGTCAACAAACCTGGCTTGCAGTAGTAATCTGGGTCAATGTCACTACGACCAACAATCCAAAATGACTAGTTTCTGTTCCGAGGGCCGGAATTTTGAAAACCCTGTGAACTTTAGAGGTACTAAAGATTACCAAAATATATCTGAACCATTAAGTGTAGGTAGCACTGAGCACACAACAAACCCTAATGACAGTCCTGCCTAATGAGTAATGAATCAATTAGAAAATTTGTGATGAGGAGTGGCTGCTGAGTGTTGAGGACGTATCTCAGGATAAATCGGGTTGGCTTGGTGGGTGCTGCACGCCTGAGCCCTGAACGGACTGGGAAGGTAGGCACGGCGGCGCGCCCGGGCAGCGGTGACGCTGTTGGGCGAGCGGCTCCTGGCCTCCTGTTAGTCCGGCGTCTCCTCCTAGAGTCATGCCGTCCGGGGACGGCAAGTTGCCGGCGAGGCAGGGGGCTGGGGGCTAGTAGAGATCGGAAGCGCGCAGTAGAACAGAGGGGAATCGGGGCCTGGGACGACCCAAAATCCCAGGGTGGGCCGGCCCACCGTGGGCACCCTGTAGAGATACGCACCGAGCGGCGAACATGCATTTTCGAAACTAATTTAGGAACATTTAGCTGACCAATTAAACAACTCTGTTTTAATAATATCAGATTCGTATTTGAACAACTAAGCTTGTTTAGCTTGATGGGTGGAGCAGTGTTATTATGACACGAAGCACGTATTCTGATCGTATAGTGATCATAAAAGGGGGAAACTCTAAGCATATTTTTTAGCAAAAGAGGGTTTCCCCTCCGATTTCTATTAAAGAAACCACCACGGAACCAACATGATCAATTAAACCCTAAGCATGATCAATTAAATTGTATTATGGCTGTGCCATGGCAGATTTGAAGCTGCAAACCGGAGAAATGATATTTAGCATCCATTGTTTGCTTCGAACTAAGAACTGAATTCTAAGAGCTGGAAAGAAAGTAGAGTAGCCAAGTTAAGATCTATTTTCTGGTTGAGATCAAAAAGTTGAGGAGATATGAAGTACCACCTCTCTTGCGGCGCCGTGTAGGCATCGGGGGTGCGATGGCTGTCGGTGGCGTTGAAGTAGATCTGCGATGGTAGACGGGTGCATCGGGGGATAAGTCCCATTGCGGTGGAAGAGAAGGTCGTGTGAGCGGCCCCGACAAAGAGGACGACGGCGCCGATGAAGCGATGCAAGGCTATTGGTCCGTCGCCGTGGATGAGAAACGTCCATCTCTAGTAGTGGACGACGCGGTCTTGGTAGGCGCTCCGGCATGGTGGAGGACGGTGGCGATGGATGTGGTGGAGGACGGCAGCGATGGATGGGGTGGCGGACGGAGGCTGGTGTGGGGATGGGGTGTTCTAGCGCGGACGCTGTATGAATGGGAAAATGGAGGGAGAGGTACGAGGAACCATGTTTTTGGGACGTGCCTGTCTGAAATATGGGAAAGTTACGAACTTAGCCCCCGTTTAAAATTTGGACGTCTCGTCGGTTGGGGATAGGACGGTAATCTCGCATCTCGCCAATATTTGCCCAGAGCGATTTCGGGCGAGGAGAGGGTGGTTGGCGCCCATGGTTGGCGCCCACGGTGTATGAACAGGGCTGACAGGTAGGGCGGTTGTGTCACGTCTGAGTGAAGTTACAAACCTGCCCCTATTGACGGTGTATGAACGGGGCTGACAGGTAGGGCGGTTGTGTCACGTCTGAGTGAAGTTACAAACCTGCCCAATTGAAAATATTTGCCTACATCGATTTCGGCCGAGTCGAGTTTGTTTTGCCGCCCACCGTGTATGAATGGGGAATGGAGGGAGAAACAGAGGTCTTTCGGACGAGCTTGAATCAAATGAGTTTTGCCGCCCATGTTTGACGCCCACCGTGTGGGAATGGGCTCAGAGGCGGTCGTGTCACGTATAATTGAAGTTACTAACCTACCCCTATTTAGAGCAGTGGAAATCGGGCCAATGGATTGTCCGTGTAATGGGTAGACAGTAATTTCCATCTCCCAAACACTTGGCTTCGGGCAGCCCACGTGGGAGTGGACATTTTGCTGCTTCTTTCGAATTTTGGGACAATAAGCATCCATGTTTACCCTGGCAACTAAATTCGAATCCATTTTGTATTCCTATATGAATCTTTATAAATCATTCTATGTGTTTTTATATATCTTCAAAAGGACGACAAAGATGTATTCCACTGTCATATATGAATATGGTTTACAAATGCCGATAGTCAAATTCAGAAACTAGAATCCAGTTTAAGGTGAATTCGAATATTTGGAACACTTCATGTCCAACTCAAATGTCACACGCAGCATAACGTGTACTCCCATTTAGATATGTACACAAGCGATGTATCAAGATTCAAATACCGAGTCAATCAACCAAGAATGTACAGAACTAACAGACATATAAACACTTATAGAGTATATGGATCAATAATATCAACTAACATACATAAGACAGGCCGCTGTACTTTTTTTTGGCTACAACAACATCCTTTTTTTAGCCAGCATCTTGGCCCTATCCAATGCGTGCCACTTATGGTCCATCTATACTACTACTATTGTTGAATGCACATTCAGCCCGATTGGCATATTTGTAGGTCTGGCATAGCAATCCAAATGAAATGTCTCCGAGTCTTATCAATTAATACAGACTTGTGCTCAAATAAAATTACAAACCAAAAAACAAAAAAAACAATTATTACATGATCTCTAAAACAAATGGTTTGATTGATTACATGAACAGACAACACAAAGGTTATTCAATTATGGAAAGAACATTTCACCTATGATTTACCAAGTAGGAATTTAATTTCCTTTTTTCCTTCGGGACCTTAACAATCTAGTCAGTCTCAGCTTGCTTCGTTTTGAAATCCACCAAATATTTAATGGTTGTCTTGAGTACTGCTTGTGATTGTGTTGTTTGCTTCCTCAACATGTCAACTTCATCTCTAAGTGCAGAAGCAGAATCTCTTTCTACCACTAGTTTAGCCTCTAGAGCATCAGCAGTTGGCAATTCATAATGCACGATTGGGTCGGTGCCACTGCTGTGGGATGATGCAACGTCCATGGGGACCTCGCTCTTTGATCTTGGGCTAACCTATTTTGCCATTAAAGTTACGATTGGATTCAGAAAAGTTGAAGTTAGCAAAACATCTCAACTGGGAGTTATAACAGCATACCAGTTAAACAAACAAGGAATTAAAGAGTTTCAATTGGATGCTGAAAAGTAGTTATTAACATCATTGTAACCCGTTGTTGCAGCAGCAAAGCAGTTAAACAAACAAGTAGATATTTAAGTTAAGGAAAACAGGTAATTCTTAACAGTAAGTATCAAACACATAGATAGGCGCAGTCTACAATATGATTAACAGGCTGTGCCATTACGTAATCAGTAGCAAACTAAATTAAGCCAAGCAACGTAATTGAACAATTTTGCAATAAGTGGCTAACTAAAATTCCAAGAAGCAGGTAACTGAACTTACGCTAGTTCTTTGTACAGGCACACTGCAACTTCTTTTTCGCTTACAAGGTTGTACAAAGGAGTCCATGGCATCAATTGCTTGGATACGCAGTCCCAATACTTCTTTCTTCCCACATTGCATGGGTAAGTCGAATGGTTAATCTGGTAAGATGGTGCATCCTTGATATGTTATATGAGGACGTGTAGTCAGACTAGTTGTAGCCAAACACATCACACTGGCTTTTACTATATATTTCATGTGATTACTTTTGGCATATCGATATCTAAGCAATCTACAATAGGATGAAAAGACTGGCATCCTTCACATTATTGGCGAACTCAGTTCATAGAAACAAGCAATTCAACCATTCTATGGGTAAATCAAAAGCGCCACTGGAATATTTTTCACTATCCAATCATACACGCAAAAAGGGGCGACGCCACCATAGGGGCTGGTATGGGCGGCCGCCTCAGGTGGCTGGAAAGTGTGCACCTAGTTTGAGTCGTCCAGGTTGGCCCACGCTAGTTTTGTTCGTCCCAACGCACGAGCAGGCAATGTAAAAAATGAAGAATTTTTTTTCAATTTGGATGGCCCAATAACATAAGTGCAAGGCAGGCCCTATAGCAGGCTCGCGGCCCAAACGAGCGCCTCCCATATCGATCGACAGCAGGAAAAATCCCAATTCATTCGCTCCAGCCTCCAGTCTGGTTCACTCCTAACCTAGCCGCCGCTGGACAGACCGACAATGCACTTCCTCGCGCCCTCGTTGGAGAGCGGTCGCCGGGCTTCAAGCGAACGGAAGGACAAGAAGATGAAGATTCAACCATGGGTGTAGCCTGCGTGGGAGGCAGCGGCGGCAGCACGGGCATGGCATCGAGCTTGCACAAACGGACAGTCGCAGCTTGCAAGAGTAGCATGCGCAACGAGCAGGTGCATCACATCCCTGATTATATCTAATTCAACTCTTCAATTTCTGGCCAATAGTTAAACCTGACGGTGTTGTAAAACTGCTTGTATGTAGGGAATCTATGAGAGAATGAAACCAATTTCTACTTATTTTATAACTCCCCCAATCAATACTGAACTGACTGAATTTGATGTATCTAATCAAGTTTCCGGTGCAAACATACAAGCTCATGTTGTTCTTGAGCCTGAAGTGTCTAATGAACAGACTGCTAATGAAGGATTTGATGCAAACATTTTACATGCTCCTGGTGATGAACATATAGTGTCTAATGAGGGATCTAATGCAAGCATTTTGCAAGCTCATTGAAGGATTTAGTGTCTAATGATGATCTACTATGTTGAGAGAGACAGAGATTTGCAGGCATTGATGACAAGCAAATTATAGTGCATTTTCATAGCTTGAGGAAACGTCGAGGCCATCTACCAGAAAGTCCCCGTATCATGACAACATAGCATAAATACTTTTCTAATCTGTTGTTTGAAACAATTGCCATACTTGTGCAGGATAGATATATTGATATGCAGTTTGCGCACTGGTTATACGTGCAATTACACTTCGATATTTCAGCCAGAGAACGAATAATTCAAGCAGGTACAGACCATGTTTGTAGTCCTTGTACACCATGTTGCATTTTGTGTTTTTTGGTGCTTGCATCATTTAGATTTTATAATCTGAACTACTTTGGATCATTAGCTGGTTTTCAAAGTGCATGTAGCTTCACATTTCTCAAGTTATGTTGATTTCCGGAGTGCAAGTGCCTTCGTATTTTTTAAGTTAAATGTTCGCCCCTGGTAACTTGAATTCGTGGATTAGCCACTGCACACAAATCATACACAAATGCCACTATGAATTAAATGAAATGCAGGGACTTACGCTAGCTCGTTGTACAGGCTCACTGCAGCTCTGCTTGCGCTTGGGATGTTCCGTGTACAAGTCCATGTTACCACTTGCTTGGATGTGCAGGCCTTGTGCTCCTTGCATCCCCCTCTGCATTTTTGACACGGCGAATGGTTGATCAAATAAGAGGAATCGACCTTGATGTGTTACCGGAGGACAGATACTTACCAGGTTATACAGGTGTGCAGGATGTGTACCAGATCCCGTAGCGCCGTCATGCTTCGCTAAAAAATGGATTTGCTTGTTTCAGATGATATCTCCAAAAGAAATAAGAGTTAAAGTCAGAGTTGCATAGGCGTGTAAGCTAAGAGAGCAGTGAAAGGATATCCAAACATCGTCGGAACAGTGCACAAGTGAGTGATGTGTGGATACCTAGTTCGGGCCGGCGTTTGGGCATGCTCGCCTAGCGAGAGTGCGGGTCACTTCAGATCCGTTGAGGGTGACGCACTTGCGTTGGCTGGCCGCGCACGGATGCAGATCTTGAGTGGTAGCGGATCGCTACGATGTGGTGGACGAGGACGTTGGTGAAGCCCAACGGCCTCGGGGGCGGAGGTGTGACGATGTGCTCGGTGAAGTAGCCCCGGTGAGCTGGGAGACGGCGTCGGTGAAGCGCACCTGATGCGGTGGAACTCGGTGTCTGTGAGGCACGTCAGTTGCGGCGGCCGACGTTGTCGGTGGACCACCCGGTGCGGTGGACGAGGGCATAGATGAGGTAGCTCTGGTGCGATGGTGAAGCGCGACCGTCGTCTTCGTCGTCGTCGTCCGGCACAAAGGTGGGGAACGGTGGGGAAAGAGACGAGACGAGAGGCGATTCAAGGGTTGGCGGCGAATTAGGGATTTGAGCAATCTGGGCGCGGAAGTGGACGGTGGAGAAGAGAGATTTTGCAGGGCTGGAATTGGGGCCGCCAGATATTTCAATCTGAAACGTGGAAGCGCGAACTTATATTGTCGTCGTCCTTTTTGGGGGGGGGAGGGGGTGGGTGGCTGGGTGCTACGCGTCCGTCCGACACACGCGACCACCCTGACAGGACTATGCTTCGGTGCCTTAAGGCACCTGCCTTTGTGTCCATGACATGTGGGCCCAACAGGTGGCTGGCCCACATGTCAGTGACCCAAAGGCAGTTGCCTTTAAGGCACCGAAGCAGCGTCCACCCCGACACGACCCTGGTCTGCCTGGTGCGCCTACATTTGAGAATGCAAACGAATCTTCTTTCATTTGCAAACGAATCTGTATGTATTACCATGCCCGTGTTTTCCTTGCAATAATTAGTCATTCGAAACGAGATACTCCATCCGTTCACTTTTGTAAGTCGTTTCAGACAACTTAAAATGAACTGTTTTGCACATTGTCTGAAATGTCTTCAAGGTCTTATAAAAGTGAACAGAGGGAGTACTATAAATTAATTAATGAGGAGTTATTTGAAAAAAATCGAAACGGTACCCACGCTAACGTGGATTAGAGTGTGTGTCACATAATTAGTTATTTGAATTAGAGTGTGTGTCACGTAGTTAGTTATTTGAATTAGAGTGTGTGTCACGTAGCGATCTCCAATTCTAACGTGGATTTCGCATTTCACTGTATCCACGCTACTTTTTTAATACAAATTCATATGTATATGATGAACACCATGGTAGTGAGAAAACTGAGTCAATGTCAACTTTTCGAAACTTAGTATGGCACGAATTCGAAATAATTACCCGTATGCCTGGTCCTCGGTTCAAATCTTACAATGTACACCGAATTGAAACATCGATATTAAGTCTCGTACTATGTACATTCAAATGTTGTTTTTAGCCCCCCCCCCCCCCCCCCCCCGCACAAACGCTACATACTTCCTGTATCGGTCAATCTTCCTCTCCTAACCACCTTAGGAAGCTATCGGTTTCCAACACACGTTCATTCTTTCTCTCCATGTTTCGATCTCTAAGTCTCTCAACTACACAACCCCTTTTTCCACTCTGTTACCAAATGTATTTACCTCACACACCCGCCATTGCACCCCATGCCGAGCTCTCTCTCTCTCCCCCCTCTCCCTCTCACCCTCTCGCGCTAAATACATGCATTGCCTATCTAGCCCCCCCCAACCTCTCGTGCGCACGCACGCACGTTGTATATCTAGGTCACTCCCTCGAGACTGTCTCACTCTTTCTTCCGCACGGCGGGCCACACTCGCTCAATCTCGCTCTCTTTATCTGAGTCTCCTTTAACCTCGTTTTCTTTCACACACAAATGATATATCTCCCTGTTCGGGCCTCGATCGACACACTCTATACTCTCTCACGCAGATTGTCTATCTAGGTCAGTCCATCCAAGCCGCCGCCACTCTTTCGACCTCATGGTGGGCCACGCTCACTCAATCTCTCTCTCTCTCTCTCTCTCTCCGTATGTCTCGATTGACCTCGCTCTTTCTCGGACAAAAACGATATATCACCATGTTTGAGCCCAATTCGACCTATTCACATTGTATACTCTCTCACGCACATCGTCTATCTAGGTCACTCTCTCCAACCCGTCTCACTCTTTCGATCGCACGGCGACCCTATGTGATCGGTTGACCTTGCTTCCTCCCACGCACAAAATATATCTACACGTCTGTGACTGGATCATCTCTCAAGCTCTATCTTACAGCCCTCACCCTTGCCAAAAAGCTCAATCGGACAATATCTCTCCAGAGCATATATATTTGTTCAATGAATGTCGGACCACACTCACTTTGTCTCTCTATCTATATGTCTCTCGATTGACCTCGCTTTCTCACACCGTATCTTCCACGCGTTGAAGCTACTACCTCTCCATCCCTCGCAAAGCCGGAGCTATTTACATTGCGAGGGGCACTCCAACCTTGGATTAATTTGTGTAGGCATTTATTCCGGTCGGTTTAGATTATATTTTCGTAGCATTCGGCCCACAACTACTCCAAACACCGTTGCAACCCACGCAACTCCCCTAGTTGATTTCCCTCTGGCTCGGTCATCGCTCTCTCGCACGTCCTTTCTCGCCTTCAACGTCGCACCATGGTATTATTGAAAAACTATGTTGTTCTCTTTAATTATTATAAATAAGCTACAAAACTACACACCGATAGTCCACTTGGAATGGAACAAATTTCGACCCACAAATTAAAGTGCTACAAACTACACACCGAGGGGCCCACATGTCATGAAACAAATTTGGACCCATATACAAATTAAAAAATAAAGGACGAGGATCGAACATGCGACCGGGCCTTCAAGCCGCACGTCAATAGGCAACATACGTAGAATAGCAATGTTTGTTGTACCCCCTTTGTTCACATAATGTTTTTTATATTACCACAGCCTAATTAATGGATAACATGTAATATTATTTTTAGTACTATTCGCCTTCACTTACTGGTGGGTTCCATGTGTGCTCTCTCTCTCTCCTCCCCTTCTGCGTTTAGACGCACGGGCAAACAGGAAGAACTCGCGGGCGATGTTGCCGTTGACCATATCTGGACGCGTTCACAAGTCACGGCACCAGTTTCACGTACTAGCAGCACTAGTCAGTGTGTACGTGCAATGCACGTTAATTTGGAAGTATATTAAGTGCATGCGGATATTAACTACTAGGATATTATTTGCGTGTTGTCATGTGATTAGCACTATTTTTGGCATGAAATTAACTGCACGCTAAACGTGTTGAGCGCTCGACATTGAAGCAGTCTAGGTCGTTGGATGACAAGGAATACATGTGGCTTGATGACGTTTTATATTTAATTTGATACGGCTCTAGCAGAACATTCAATCGATCAAACCATACATTTCGTTCAGTCTGACTCCGACTTTAAATTATACGACGATCGATATAAAATAAACGGAAATGATAAACGTTCGGATTTTAAGCATTGGCAAATCCGAACATTTTTCACTGGCAATTAGATTACGCGGCGGGGCGTCTCGCGTGGGAAGCGGCTCCTCTGCCGTGCTCTGTGTGTCGTCGGGCCACTGACCGACGGCGACGACGGTGTCTTTGCGCCGTTGTTGGCGTACTCCTGACGTTGGCCTAGCTTCTAGGAAGGCCAAATGTTCTGGACTTCGGAGCGAGTCAACTGGCGGGAGGAGGCGACTGGCGTTGGTGCAAGGAAGCGGTAGACGGCGGCCATCCATGCCGCTGAGGGGGGCACTGGCACCCGCGCGGGGACATGCACTGTCAACGGCGCGGCGGAGACATTCGTGTGCACGGGCACCGGCACGGGCGCGACGTCAGTGCACGCGCAGCGCATGCGCTGGTAGGTGCACGGGCACGACACGGGCGGTGCGCTATGCGCTGGGGCAGGTGCACGGGCGCGTGAAAGTCGGCGGGGAACCTGCGGTGAACCCCGTGGGATCAAGCTCGGCTGTGACAATGTGCAGCTCCCAGCCCATCAATGCCACGGGGATGGGCGCTGGCGCAGTCGGGGCGACGGGAGCTGGAACGAGAGCGGGGACAGGCACGACGTCTTCCCGCAAGGCCAGTTCAAGCTCGTCCCAAAGCGCCTTATGTTCTTGAGACTCCAGTTGGGT
Source organism: Triticum aestivum (assembly GCF_018294505.1). Taxonomy (NCBI): domain Eukaryota; kingdom Viridiplantae; phylum Streptophyta; class Magnoliopsida; order Poales; family Poaceae; genus Triticum; species Triticum aestivum. The sequence goes on along the minus strand of NC_057802.1, from coordinate 331,866,512 downwards.
GTCTTCCTCAGGAAACTGGAACACTAAGGGCAGACCATCATGATGCGGCATGGCGTATGGTTTAGGTCAGGCTAGTTGGAGGTAGACGACAGGAGAATCGGAGAGGAAGAGAGAGGATTGTAGCGATACCGGGTAGTGCGGGGTTGATCTTAAACTGCGGCGCCGGCGACATTAAAAGTGGGAGCAGTTGGGACGACGGTGGGCGGCGGAGCCTGGTCAAAGGGCTCGCCTCCCGGTGAGCCTGCACAGCGGTCTAATCGCACGCCTACCTGACAGCCGGCGCAGCGGTCTGCTCGCACGCCTCCCGTCGACTCACACGCTTGCTCGGACGGCACCTGCCGATGAGAAGCGGGGACTCGTGGTGGCACGTAAACGCCCACGGTTTCAATAGTGAAAGCGTTCGCCTTAACGTGACAGGTCTTTGTTCCAAAATACCTTGGCTCTTCATTTGTGCAACTTGTCATAAGCAACTTGTCTCAAATTGAAGAAAAAACTTACGAAGTAATATTTGTGCCATATCACGTGACCATGCTTAGTTTCAAGAATTTATGCTCACTTTTGGATTTTCTGAAATTTAAGATCCAGGATTCGAAACAATATCATAACCTGCATCATGCAATAAATTTTCAAGCCGTACATCTGTCCTGTTGTATTTCTTAAGAAAGGATTTGGTCAAACATTTTGCTTAGTTAGACTTCAGACAAGTTATATAAATAGAGTAAAAGGATAATCCCTCCGTACCAATGCATTGCCTGATATATTAACTCAAGTACTAGGCACGAACAAACGGGCTCAATTCTGTGCTCATCCTGGTGTAGTAGTAGTAGTAGTACTAGGCAATGCAGTTGACGGGTGACCTTGACGAGCGGCGACCGAGGGAATTGAACCGTGCTCGGCACGGTAGGTAACATTGTCTAGTTACTAAAGCATCCCTCTGTTGTTCATTGGTAGTCATTATGGACCGGGGACGTGAGAGGAATTTCCTAGGGCTGGAATTCTGGCCGCCATATATTTCGACTTGAAACGCTGAGGCTCGACTGGTTGGGGTTGCCTAATGTGCGTACCACGCACGCCACTGAAGGACACAAGCCCGGTTTTTGTTTTTTAGGATCAACACGAGCCAAGGTCTGGCTGGTACGCCGTTGGGTCCTACCATTCGAGAATACGAAAGGAACCTTTTAAATTGCCGAACGAATCTATGTGTATTACAATACCCGTATTTTCCTTGCAAATACTAATCTCAACGTGGTAATTGATTTATGACGAGTTGTTGAATTAGAGTGAGTTTGTGATATAGTGATCTCAACGTGGATTTCACATTTCATGGTATCCCTAGTAAGTTTTCCAATGCAAATTCAAATTTAAAAGATGAACAATATGGAGGTGAGAAAACTTCGTATGTATCAAGTATATGACCACACACACACACAGACACACACACGCACGAACACAACAACAATCCAATAAGTATAGTGCATCTATTTTTCCAAACCATGCATGTATGACACGAATTCAAAAATACTCCTTCTATTCCTAAATATTAGTCTTTTAGAGAGTTCAACAAGTGACTACATACGGAGCAAAATGAGTGAATCTAGACTCTAAAATATCTCTATATACATCCGTATGTGCCAGTCCATTTGAAGCCTCTAAAAAGACTAATACTTAGGAACGAAGGGAGTAAAATGTAAGACATCCATGGTCCTCAGTTCAATATTTAAAATGAACATGAAACTGAAACATGAATATTAAGTCTAGTACTACAGTACATGCAAATGTTGTGTTTAGGCGGAGCTATGATTGTCGGGGGTCAACCCCTCGACCTTAGATAAAATTGTGGAGCTCTGTTTAGGGTTGTTTAGATTATATTTGTCCCCACCCTCCCAACCATCGATTGGTTGTGCACCCCCCACCCCTCCTCCCCGGGAGAATATCATGTGCCCCCATACCTTAGATGCTATATGCCGATATGAGTTGCTTGGAGCTTGTAGATCTGAGATATAGCAGCTCACATGATTTGTCTTAATATTTTTGCAGGAAACCTTGATGAGTTTGAGAATTGCACACAATTTGTACAAAAACTACTTAGATGCCCTTTGATCCCATATCCAACGACCTCGAAGCTCGTATCACCGTAGCATCTAAGATGAAGGAGGACATCATATTCTCATGTATGTAAGAATATCATGTGCTACCACACCTTAGATGCTTTGGTGATACAAGCTCTTCGGAGGCGTTGGATTTGTGACCCAACACCTCCTCGGTGGTTCGAATGGTTTTTTGCAGAAAAGCCCCAAAAGAGTTCGGCCACTGCTTAAAAGCACAAAGACTGCTCAGATGCCATTGGATCTCAGATCAAATGACCTCCAAGCTCGTATCACCACAACATCCAAGCTGCGATAGCACCTTATGTTTTCTCGCACGGGAGAGTATGAGGTGCTCCCGCACCGTAGATTCTATGGTGGTACGAGTTCACTGAGATCTAACGGCCCACAGTAGGAGGTTTGAATGTTTTTGCAATATACGGCTGATAGAGTTTGGGAAATGTGCAGAAAGTACAAGTACTACGCATGTGCCATCTGATCACTGATCATACGACCTAGATGCACATAATATGAGCACCGGGGAGCCATTGGATCGTAGATGCAGCGGCACACACGAGGCCTGAATGTTTTATTTGCAAAAAAACCTTTGGAGAGTTTGGAAATTGCGCATAATTACAAAGACTACTCCTAAGACATTGGATCTCACTTCCAACGGTGTAAAAACTCGTATCCCCATAGTATCTAAGCTGCGGGGTGGATGTGATATTCTATGCCGCTGTCATTTTTGTTCGTAAACTTGCAAAATACGTGTAACTCGTGCCGTTACTTGTCTAACCGCGATAAGTGTTTGTTCAAAAAAACCATCCTACACTGAAATATCGGAACAACACACGGGGGTCCCACTTGTCATTAATCAAATTTGGACCTAAAACTAACAAATCTGAAAGACGAGATTCGAACTGGCAACCTGGACTACAAAGCGTAAGTCGATAGCCTGAAAAAACGAACGGTTGTTGGCTTTGTCCCATAACTTGATTTTATACAGTACTTGCGTTGAGTAGAGTAGAGGGAGTGCCTCGTCAACACGTGCATGACCGTTGTCTCACTTACTGGTGGGTCCCAAGTCTGCGATCTCAATCTCTCTTCTCTCCATCGTCTAACCTTTGCACGGGCACACACGAAGAGCGGCGCTAGCTTGCCGTGGTGTATTACAACTAAAAAAAGATTGGAAAATAGAAGAATCGCCTAGAACAAGAGACGTTGTGGCTGGTCGAGACGGAGCTAACCACATCTATCCTCCGTGCCACGTTTGCATGATGAAGCTGTGTGGCTAGTGGGGTGTTTTCGACCGACTGGCTGGGTCCCGAGGTCGAACCATAGGTTATACGTCTGATACAGTATATTTTTACACGCACATTTTTCCTCCGTGCCGAGACGTGGCACACCCTACCGCACAGTTTCGGGGTCCTCCCGGGTGGTGCACGCATATATTCTTCCTGACGTGGGACGCCCTACCGCGCGTTTTCTGGGTCCTCCTCAGTCGTAGCGCCGAAGCAAGTAAATGAGTCGTCAAATCACGAAAGACCACCTTTCCCGCCGAGTACATCAGTGAAGCACGGTGGCTAGCTAGTTGGGCTAGTTCGACCGATTAGCTAGGCCGTTGCCACATTTGTTTTTTCACCCCTTTTTTATCTACTTGCCGGCAGGTAAATTTAAATATCCACCGCGGCGTTGCTCTGGTGTTTGGGTGCGGCGGGATTTTTAATTTTTTGATTGACGGGAGCAGGCGCGGCAGCAATTAGTCACGATGACTCCGCCTGTAAAAACCCATTACTCCCTGATGTGAGAAGTCGTCGACTGGTGTTTTACCGTGGTGAAAACCAAAAGATTCCCCGCTCCCTCCGCCTTCTCGTAGATTGCATTGCCATTCAGCCGTTTCGCCCCCTTTGCTTCCTCTCCCCATTGCTTCTACCTGGTGCCATGGCGGCGCAGCAGATCACGGAGTCCGAGGTGAGGCGCCTGACACAGGAGCTCCATGTCAAGGATGCGGAGCTCAGGGCCAAGGACGTGGAGCTCCGTGAGCTCAAGGAGGAGAGGAGTGCCATGCTCCTCCGTTATGTGCGGGAGTTCACGGAGCTTCAAAAGCGGCAGGCGTCCACCACAAAGATGCTTGAGGCGTCGGCGGCGTTGCTGCAGAAAGCGGGAGATACGATAGGCCGTCAGGGGAGCCGGCTGGAGCGCGAGCGGGCCGATCGTGACGAGGTCCAGGATCGCCTCAGCCACTTGGTGAACCAAGTTGCCACGCACGTGTTGCGGCTGCGCGATGCCTACCGTCGTGCCAGCGCGACGATGCCGGCCGTCGGGCTAAACCCGTTCGACCACCCGGTCGACTTCAACGAGCTGCGGCTTCCTGACCTGGTCTCCTTCTTCACCTATATCTCTGAGGAGCTGAGCTGTCTCCGTGCGATGGTGGGGGCTGAGCTGGACAAGGAGGGGTTGTGGGCTGCCGTCGCCGTTGCCGGGCGAATCCTTTCAGGGCTCCACCACCGGAATCCATTCGTGTCATTGGACGCCGTCTTTGACGAGCTGGCTCCCGTCGACCGGGAGCGGGCTATGCGGGCGGTTGCACCCTGCATCACCAACGTCGTGCGCCTCGAGAAGCAGAGGGACTTCGGTGGTGTTTAGGCGCCCTCTGCATGGGCATGTCCATGTCTCGGCGCAACATGACCGTTGGATCAAACTCAGACGGTGCAGATCAGTCACTGTAGCACAAAGCGTGTGGGTGTGTTTGGTTGCATTCTCATCTCAATATAGTTGTTTCCTCTTCGTGTATTTTTGTCAACCTACTAGTGTGGACTCATGCACCCTTCATGCACTCTGCCAAACACCCAAAAGTGGGTCGAGAAGGGAACTTTTGCTCCCATCCCGTGCACCCTTCATACACCCTGCCTAACACTATTCGTGCTTCATATGGTTCATGTTTCGTGGAGTACTGTAGCACTGTACTCTCCGTGCGCTGTGGACCTAGTTCTGTTAACATTGATCTCACCATTCATTCTCGACCGGACAGTCGAAAAAGCGGTACTATGTTACATATAGGAGTAGTTGACATGCGCAAAACATCATTTGTTATCCTCATATCTTACTACACTAGCAACAAGATTGTGTAGTACTGACGTATGAACCACTGCACATGCCTAGTAGTAGGAGCACTGTGTATGTTCAAGTGGCTGCCGTGTTTCGCACTCCTCCGTCGTAAGAGTGGAAACGCTTGCTATAATCATTTTTTTCTTCAGAAAAACAGTGGACATGCTCTACCGTGCGGATCCTCCTCCAGCCATGCACTAAATTACTCACTTTCGCCGACGTGTGGGACAGCCAGCACCTGGGTCCACCAGCCATGCACTAAATTACTCCGTAGTAGAGTGACGGTAGACTACCCCGATCGAACCGCCGCAGTAATGCCCAATGAGCCGTCAAATCACAAAACCCCCTCCTTTCCAGCAGTAAGTTGGACGGACGAAGCAACCATCATTTCACTCTTCTCTCTCAGCTTCCTCTCTTGAAGAAAACCCCCACTCGCTTCGCTTCTCCCTCATCTCGTTCCTCCTTTCACTCTTCTCTCTCAGCTTCCTCTCTTGGATGGACGCCGGAGCACCGGCCGACGTGATGTCTATGGCTCTGGCCAAAACCGTCGAGGCTCATGGTACGAAGAAGCGCAAGCACCCCGCCGAGACTACCGCAGACAAGCTCAAAGCCATCGCCCTGTCCAAGCCCCCCTCTCCGGGATCCCTCATTAAGCAAGTCCAGGTAATGTCTCTTGTTGACGATCTTTTTCTCGATCTTGATCGTGTTTTTTCATCTAACACGCAGTACTAGTACTGGTAGTACAACTTCTGGGTGATCTTGCATGTGATTTTAGTGTGCCAAATGACGGTTCTAAATTCCTCTTTTGACCAAAACATGCGAGAGGTTGACACTGATTTCTTATAGATTACTTTCAACTACTCCCTCTGTCCCAAATTTCTTGTCTTAGATTTGTCTAGATACGGATGTATCTAATACTAAAATGTGACTTGATACATCCGTATCTAGACAAATCTAAGACAAGAATTTTGGGACGGAGGGAGTACTTTATGAACATCAATGCTACCTTTTAAGAGGGTATATTTGCCTCAGTAACTTGTGTTATGGATATTGCATGTAATCCCTCTGCTCTCATGCCTTTGAAGACATGTTCTAGTGTCTTTGTTCACTCATTTCTGTGCGTATATGTAGTCATATATGGAGTATAATATCGAAAATCATCTTATATTTCTGAACGGAGGTAGTAATAAAATATGGTTTCTGTTTGAATTAGAACCAGGTCCGCGGTGGAGATGAAGTTCTCAAAGTCATGCCGTGTGAACTGGAAGACCTGATGATGAGTTCTACTGCTGAACTATCCAGCTGCTGTGTCCTTGTCGCCACGTGTCCTGAACTAGTGTTTTCCTGTAGCATTGTTGTCAGGCGTGTTCTCGAGGCTGTACTTGACCACAACAATTTCCTGGTTGTGCCTTCGATTACGAAGGGTGTGGTTCTTGCAAAGCTTCCCAACAAATCTGATGCGGCCTGTCTTCATCATCATGTTTATGAGTGGAAAGACCACTCTGTTAGGTTCTCCAAGGTTGACAAGATGGTGATGGTGCATGTAGACATCTCACACGAAGTCCATGGCCTAGTCAGTTATGCGGGGTTCATCCCGTAGGTCGGTGGCAAGAAATAGTCTGCAGAGTTTAGTTAGTGCAACTTTGCTTGTCTATAGTAAGTACTATTGTTCAGTACTTGATTTGTGTTTGTGAACCCTGTATTGTTTATTAGTACTGCCGCTTTTGGTGTGTGAAGGGTCTATGTTAATGTCTATGTTAATGTCTGTCCACTCAATTCAGTCTGTATATTTTGAAGTATCCAGATCATATTTTTTGTGAGGACGGTTTATCAATTATGGTTACACTCCAATATCTGTATGCATTGCAGGGTTTATCGCACCCACCAGGATTTCCATTCCCATGGATGTTCGGTCCATACGATTTGTCACGACCTTTGGACTATCCTGCTTGTGGGAGTAGGCAGGGCCCCTGCATGCCACGCGTAGTTGGACGATCAATCTTCTGTTTAGTACTTCAACATAGTGATTTCCTGGTAAGGATTCACTCGTGTCACATCAAGTAAATCTTATTGATTTACTGTCTAAATCTTATCGATTTAATGTCATGTTATCTTTCTTTTCCTGCAATTTTACGATGCAGGTTTTTCCATGTGACATTTATCACAGAATAAACCATTTGGTTTGCTCTACGATGGCTATTTTTGCAGGTTTCACTTCTTATGTCGTGTCAGTAATGAAGGCACTGTCCATCACTTATATTACTGGAAAAAATTGGATCAGTCTATTGTCTGAGTACAAGCTGAATCCCTATGATGAACTGCAGCTTGGTTTAAGAAAAACGCCACAATTAGTCCTTCTCGCGTTTAAAAGAAATGAAGAAAAAAACTGGATCACGGTCACAGATCCTAGTCAAGTTAGAAAGCTGATCATAGCAGACCAGACACGATCGCCGCTGTCTCGCACAGATCGAGCACCGGCAGTTGCTCTAGCACTGACAGCGGCAGCAACTCAGTCTGATCCAGTAGAGGATTGGGCACCGACCGCGTCAGCGGATCAGTCTGATCTACCGGAGGATCGGGAATCGACACCGGCACCTGCTCCGACACCGGCACCAGCTCTACACGGAGCACCATCTCCAGCAGCAGCGGCTTCGGCACCTGCACCAACACTTGCACTTGCATCTGCTCCGGCCCGTGCAGTTGCACCGGCAACAGACTGGGCTGCAGTTAGCACTTCATATACCAAAGTCCTTACAAAAACCGACATGTCCACCTTCTTGGTAAGCATTGGCCGCCCAAGTGCTTCGTTCTTTTTTCTTTCCAGCTTGTTCCACATGATTCACTGTGTTGATCTAACTGTTTGGGTATGTCTTGTTGTTTGCAAACAGAGAATTCCTAGAGCAACGAGGGAGTCGTTCAACAATCCGGGCGACCGCGGCCAAGTTTCTCTTACCATGCGCAGCCTTGGTGTGAATGAACCTGCTCAATATACCATAAGTACAAAGGATGGTCACATGATGATTGATGCTAAAGGATGGTCAAGGTTCAAATCTAAATCATATCTTGCGGTAGGGGATGATGTCAAAATCGAACTTTCTCGGCAAGGAGAGCTGGTCCAAATCAACTTTGAAATTCTTCAGTAGCAGCACGCAACTGCCGAACTGATCTATCCTCCCAGAGATTTTGATGTAATAATCTGGCATGGTGAAACAAGTGTCTTGTGTGTATAAGTAGTACGATAGTATTATTTATCACATGGTATATCGTTGATAGAATTGCAACTCTGATTGTTGGTTAGGAACTGTCATTCGATTTCATTCCAACAGCTGTCGTGCTTTATTCAATTTTGTGTATTCGCCTTGCGACAGCATCTAGAACCAGCGCCGTACCGATCGCTTGCAATATGAAAAGCGTTGAGGTAGAACACATGGGCCCCCAAACATGCAGGGTCGGCCTGCGGCCCAAAGTCCAGAACCGTGATCCTATCTGAGTATTATATTCTCAGTTGAACCCCCATAAAAAAAGCTGAACCCCCATAATGCCCGTGCGTTGCAGAGGGAGTATATTTCTCGACAATGTGAGCCTGTGATATAAAAGATTTGTATATTTCTTTACAGAGGGAGTATCTCTCTGTCAAAAAATATATTTATGTGTAACTAGTTACTCATGTCTTTCTACTTCCTTTCGCTGATATGTGGGGCAACCGGCAACGGGTCCACGTGCCATATGCACAAATTAGAGTGCACAACTTCACGGTAGACACACCCCGGTCGTAGCGCCGCCGTAATGCCCAATGAGTCATCAAATCACAACCCCCCCTTTCCAGCTTTAGCAGTAAGCTGGACGGATGAAGCGGCAATATTTCACTAGGCCTGAATCCCCTTCTCCCTTGTCTGCTTGTTTAGAGAAAACCCCCTCTCGGCGATTGCATAGGGTTTTCTCATGGAGAACCAGGTACGAATTCTTCATCCATCCCCGATAAATCCAAGTCCCTTGGTCGCAGGTAATCCTAGGATGGCAGCCGCCGCCGTTGATGCATTTTTCTTCCTACTGAATCTAGTGTGTTTCATTTGTAGTGCCCAAAGTGCGAGTACCCTACAGGTTTCTGCGCCCTCGGCGAGACGCCACACTTGTTCCTTCTCATCCTAACACAGCATTTTGAAACGCGCACAGTATGTTCCTAGAATCCTCTTTTCTATCCGGGAGGGTGGGGTTTTTTTGAACATGCTGTGTTCTCATATTATTTTTCCTGCAGTGTATTATTTGCTCTGCCAGAACACATGTACTCAAGATGCTCGGCCTTGCCATAACTGAATACACTAGTTTAATGGTCACAATGAAGACAAGCCATGGATATAAGTTCCGAGTTGGGTTCATGAACCAAGAAGATCACTTCTTTTTTTATGGCCGAACTTGGATAAACTTTCTCAAGTGTTACGGACTGAAAGTTGGCGCACGAATGTTGATGGAAATAGCAGAACCTGGTCTCATCTTCACTGCGATCTTCCACCCCGACGTTGTTACAATTGTTCATCCATGTTAGTTTTGTATCTGGTTCTTGCTTGTTGCCTCGATTACTTCTTAATCCACCTATTCTGTCTAACTAATCACAATTTAACTTTAGAAGTAGCAACGAATCTCTCACGAAGATGCTACTTCTAACTAATATTTTCTTATAATTGGTGGCACGTGTAGGCTTTTTCAGAGTTAAGTAGTCTGCTCGTTTGTTACTCTGTAATAACTCGGCTGTTACTAATGGCACTGAAGTTGACTGGATCGACATCCACAAGTTCCTACACTTTATTGATCGTCTTGAGGTCCTTGTGGGGCGTTTCAATGGTGGAAGGCCACGTGGGATATGTGTGCCACTGCTACACTCGTTGAACAGGTCCAACTGTGTCGAGAAACTTATGGTACGAGCTGTTTTCGGTTATATATGTTGTTCATAAACTATTGCTTATACACAGTTTTACAACTGTGATCTTCTTGAAACAGGAACTGTCGAGTTCTATTGTTCCTATACAGATGCCTGACCATGGTCGGGTCAGACTTGCGCTTGGTCACAACATGATGTTTATGTCGACCTACTCAATTCCCCTTGGAGGTGAAAAGATACTTATTCATGGGTGGTCTCAAATAATGAAGACCCGTCCATCTGGGAGAATAGGACAGAAGATTATGTTCATGCTTTTCCATGGCTCTAAAGCGAATATCCTGTTTATTGACCACGTTGCTTTCAGCTTTGGTTGTTAAGTGCCCCTGCTGGTTTCAGTTAAGGTTGTTAAGTACTCCTGCTGCTTTTACAGTCTGTCGTGTTTCTTCTGTCATGTCTTCCTCCAGCCGCCAAAATCAAACCAGCGCCGGCGGGGCCGCCTGCTTCCGCCTCCCACGGCTGGCTGCGCCTTAGCGCACGCATTGCTGCCCCACCGTCTCCTAAATTGTTAACGCCGACATCCTCCGCGCGCTTTGGTGCGCTCGCCGCGGCGCCGCCCTCTCGCGTTGTTAACATGGTCAACAAACAACAGGAATCAGCAGAAGTACGTGGAGAGGATGACAGTAGGGGCCCACCACATCAGCGTATGGAAAAATAAAATGCTTCCTCCTAGTGTTTTCCTGACATCTGGGACCCACGACATTGTGAGCGTATATAGTCAATAGACAAGAGAACAACACAAGATCGGCTGACACCTGGGACGTAGCTACTCGAGCAGTATTTTTTTTGTTTGGTATTGTTGAGGTGGAGCAGGGTTTGAACTGGGCTATGGCCCGTCTAGCCCAGGCTTATATTTTATGAAGAATACCCTGTTTAGTTGACGCGTATGCAAGATTTTTTTAGTTATTATATACGTCAACAAACGATTCTAGCAGACGTAACCGTTGGATGTCAATCCAACGGCCGTCGAGTTTCTTCAATCTCTGATCTTCTTGCTCCAGCCACCAAAGCAGCGCCGGCGGGACCGCCTACTCCCGCCTCCCGTGGCCGGCTGTGCTGCCGCGCAGGCCTCAGCGCCCCCTACTACTCCCACCGCTGGCCAGGACATCCCTCTACTCACCCACACCCCCTGTTATTCTGCGGCGACGACAGCCTCACACCGCAGCCGAACCGGTGAACCCTCGTACTCCTCTCCGCGCGGGCTTCCACTGCCGCGTCTTCCCCGGCTCTGCGTCGTCCCCTTCCTAGGCCTCGCCGTCGTCCACCGCCCTGGTGCTCTCGGCGCGGTGTGGTCAATGTGGTCAACGACCGACTTCCATCGGAAGAGTACTGTACGTGGAGAGGCTGACAGCTGGGTCCACGGCAGCCGCAAGGAAGTGCCTCCTTATTACGCGGAAAATAATTATTCCTCCACCTGACAGCAGGGACCCACCGGACGGGCCACCAGTATTTCGCAAAAAACGTTTCCCCCTGACTACTGGGACCCACAGGACGGGCCACCGTATTTCGCAAAAAAAAGTTCCCCCGCTGTCAGCTCGGACCCACCGGAAGTGCGTCCTTATTACGCACAAAAAAATGAATACCCCTGCTAGCTGGGACCCACCTTGGTGGGAGGCTGACTTGTGGGCCTACTAAGTTGACTGGGACGGAAGCCTTGGTCAACTTTAGTCAATATATGAACGATTCTAGCTCCAGTGATCGTACGATGTCCATCCAACGGCCGTAGTGCTTCTTCAACCTCTGGTCTTCTTGCTCCAGCCGTGCCGCCTGCTCCTGCCGCCCGTGGCCGGCTGTGATGTCGCGGAGGCCTCACCGCCCCTAGTACTCCCACCGCTGACCAGACCATCCCTCTACGCACCCACACCCTGCAGCCCCACACCGCAGCCGAACGAGTGAACCCCCATACTCCTCCACGCATGGGCATCCACTGCCGCGTCTTCCCCGGCTCCGCGTTGTCCCCTTCCTAGGCCTCGCCGTCGTCCACCGCCCTGGTGCTCTCGGCGCGGCGTGGTCAACGTGATCAAGGAATGGCTTCCATCGGACGTGGACTGTACGTGGAGAGGCTGACAGCTGGGTCCACGGCCGCAGCAAGGAAGTGCCTCCTTATTACGCGCAAAATAATTATTCCTCCACCTGACAGCGGGGATCCACCGGACGGGCCACCGTATTTCGTGAAAAAAAGTTTCCCCCTGACTGCTGGGACCCACCAGCTACATCTTCGCACGCAAGTAAGTGCGTCCGAAAAAACGATTCGCCCCCCTGACTGCTGGGACCCACCAGCTACACCTTCGCACGCAAGGAAGTGCGTCCGGGCAAAAAAACGATTTGCCCCCCTGACTGCTGGGACCCACCAGCTACATCTTCGCAGGCAAGGAAGTGCCTGACAGTCGGGGCCCACCTGGTCGAAGCGTACGTAGCGTTGTCATTCTGGTCGTGAACGTGTACGTACATATATACTGGTCGATGTAGAGGCGCGCACGTGTCGTAGTAGAGGCGCGTACGTGTCGTAGTAGAGGCGCGCACATAGCATGTACACGTACGTACAGCGGCCAGGGTGCAAGAAAGAAAATACGGCCACATACGTACATACGGGCAGGGTCTCGAACGCCTACTCGCGCATACGTACGGCCAGGGCTCGTGTACATGGCTGGGTCGGAACGGAGAAACAGCGTCGTCGTCGTGTTCATGGCGAGGCAACGGAATGCGTCGTGTTCATGGGGAGGCAACAGAATGCGTCGAGTTCATCGGGAGGCAACAGAACGTGTGGGAGCCAACCAGCTAGGTCGGAACGGAATGCGTGGTCATGTTCATCGGGAGGGCTTGGATGGAATAGGCGATGGAAACGAGGCCTGGCGTACCACAAAACGAAGGAAATGGCCTTGTTTTCAACCGGCCACATTCGAAACGGGATCCTGTTCATCAGGAGGGGTCTGGCGTACCGCAAAACGGAGGAAACGGACCTCCTACGGTCGAAACGGGGGTCCTGTTGATCGGGAGGGGTGTGGCGTACCGCAAAACGAGACTCCACGGGATACTGTTCATCTCCACCGTCGACCTCCTCCAGCCTCCACGGGCTACCGTCGACCTCCTCCAGCCTCCATGGGCTCCTGTTCATCCAGCCTCCACCGCGCGCTACTCCACCGGCTACTGTTCAACCACCCCTCCACGGGCACCCCTCCACCGTCTACTGTTCATCCAGCCCTCCACACCACGGGGTCCTGTTCAACCACCCCTCCACGAGCACCCCTCCACCGTCTACTGTTCATCCAGCCCTCCACACCACGGGGTCCTGTTCAACCACCCCTCCACGGGGACCCCTCCACCGTCTACTGTTCATCCAGCCCTCCACACCATGGGGTCATGTTCATCCATAGGCAACGCCTACTCGCGCATACGTACGGCCAGGGCTCGTGTACATGGCTGGGTCGGAACGGAGAAACAGCGTCGTCGTCGTGTTCATGGCGAGGCAACGGAATGCGTCGTGTTCATGGGGAGGCAACAGAATGCGTCGAGTTCATCGGGAGGCAACAGAAAGTGTGGGAGCCAACCAGCTAGGTCGGAACGGAATGCGTGGTCATGTTCATCGGGAGGGCTTGGATGGAATAGGCGATGGAAACGAGGCCTGGCGTACCACAAAACGAAGGAAATGGCCTTGTTTTCAACCGGCCACATTCGAAACGGGATCCTGTTCATCAGGAGGGGTCTGGCGTACCGCAAAACGGAGGAAACGGACCTCCTACGGTCGAAACGGGGGTCCTGTTGATCGGGAGGGGTGTGGCGTACCGCAAAACGGAGGAAACGGACTTGTGTTGGAGCGCTACGGTCGAAACGGGGGTCCTGTTGATCGGGAGGGGTGTGGCGTACCGCAAAACGAGACTCCACGGGATACTGTTCATCTCCACCGTCGACCTCCTCCAGCCTCCACGGGCTACCGTCGACCTCCTCCAGCCTCCACGGGCTCCTGTTCATCCAGCCTCCACCGCGCGCTACTCCACCGGCTACTGTTCAACCACCCCTCCACGGGCACCCCTCCACCGTCTACTGTTCATCCAGCCCTCCACACCACGGGGTCCTGTTCAACCACCCCTCCACGGGCACCCCTCCACCGTCTACTGTTCATCCAGCCCTCCACACCACGGGGTCATGTTCAACCACCCCTCCACGGGGACCCCTCCACCGTCTACTGTTCATCCAGCTCTCCACACCACGGGGTCATGTTCATCCATAGGCAACGCCACCGCTCACTGTTCATCCAACCCCCCCTGCAACGCTCACTGTTCATCCAATCGATCGGCTTCAGTTAACAGCCATCGATCGATCACTCGGGTTCAGTAACGCGTACCCTGCAGTGCAATCGCTCGGGTTTCAGTTAGAGCCCAACGCCTTGCTCGGGTTCGGTTAGAGCCAATGCCTCGCACACACGCGCGTACGTGTACGAGAGAAACGCGCATCACTCGGCCCCCGACCTCCCACCGTAACCGGGAACTCCCCGAAATTTTCCTCCCCCTCGCTTCTACCATGGTTTTTTCCGTCATGGACGGCCCAAAGAATGTCATGCAGCTGCGTCTCCGGCCCGCCCAGGACGAAAAGCCCATTTTCTGTCATGATTTTTTGTCATAGAAGTAGGAGCCCACCACATCTATGATGATACCGGGTTTTGTCACAATTATCGTCATAGAAGTGTCATATGTATGACAGAAAAAAATTCGTTCGGCCCAAAATGTCACGGATGTGTCTTTTTTTTGTAGTGTTGCTAGCCTCTTCGGTACCATGCATTGCCCTTTCTCACCTCGAGAGTTGGTGCAAAATTCACCGGTGCATCCAAACCCCGTGATACGATACGCTCTATCACACATAAGCCTCCTTATATCTTCCTCAAAACGGCCACCATACCTACCTATCATGGCATTTCCATAGCCATTCCGAGATATATTGCCATGCAACTTCCATCATCATCATATACATGACTTGAGCATTTATTGTCATATTTCTTTGCATGATCATAACATAGCTAGCATGATGTTTTCATGGCTTGTCCGTTTTTTGATTTCATTGCTACGCTAGATCATTGCACATCCCGGTACACCGCCGGAGGCATTCATATAGAGTCATATCTTTGTTCTAGTATCGAGTTGTAATATTGAGTTGTAAGTAAATAAAAGTGTGATGATCATCATTATTAGAACATTGTCCCATGTGAGGTTATCAAAATAAAAGTGGCCAGAGAAGCCCCCCCCCATAAAAAGAGAGAGAGGCCAAAGAAGCCTACAAAAAAGATAAAAAAAATAAGAGAGAAAAGAGAAGGGACAATGTTACTATCCTTTTACCACACTTGTGCTTTAGAGTAGCACCATGTTCTTCATATAGAGAGTCTCTTGAGTTTTCACTTTCATATACTAGTGGGAATTTTCATTATAGAACTTGGCTTGTATATTCCAACGATGGGCTTCCTCAAGTGCCCTAGGTCTTCATGAGGAAGCAAGTTGGATGCACACCCACTTAGTTTCAGCCTGAGCTTTCATACACTTATAGCTCTAGTGCATCTGTTGCATGGTAATCCCTACTCCTCGCATTGACATCAATTGACGAGCATCACCATAGCCCGTTGATTAGCCGCGTCGATGTGAGACTTTCTCCCTTTTTTGTCTTCTCCACACAACCTCCATCATCATATTCTATTCCAGCTATAGTGTTGTACCCATGGCTCACGCTCATGTATTGCGTGAAAGTTGAAAAGGTTTGAGAACATCAAAAGTATGAAACAATTGCTTGGCTTGTCATCGTGGTTGTGCATGATTTAAATATTTTGTGTGATGAAGATGGAGCATATCCAGACCATATGATTTTGTAGGGATAACTTTCTTTGGCCATGTTATTTTGAAAAGACATGGTTGCTTTATTAGTATGCTTGAAGTATTATTGTCTTAATGTCAAATGATAGACTATTGCTTTGAATCACTCGTATCTTAATATTCATGCCATGATTAGATTACATGATCAAGATTATGCTAGGTAGCATTCCACATCAAAAATTATCTTTTTATCATTTACCTACTCGAGGACGAGCAGGAATTAAGCTTGGGGATGCTGATACGTCTCTGTCGTATCTATAATTTTTTATTATTCCATGCCAATATTATACAACTTTCATATACTTTTGGCAACATTTTATACTATTTTTGGGACTAACATATTGATCCAGTGCCCAGTGCCAGTTCCTGTTTGTTGCATGTTTTTTGTTTCACAGAAAATCCATATCAAACGGAGTCCACACGGGATAAAAACTAACGGAGATTTTTTTTGGAATATATGTGATTTTTGGGAAGAATAATCAACACGAGACGATGCCCGAGGGGGCCACGAGGCAGGGGGCGCACCCCTGTCCCTCGTGGCCACCCCGTAAGGCGGTTGGTGCCCTTCTTTCGCCGCAAGAAAGCCAATATCCAGATAAAAATCGTTTCCAAGTTTTAGCCCAATCGGAGTTACGGATCTCTGGGAATATAAGAAATGGTGAAAGGCCAGAATCTGGGAGCGCAGAAACAGAAGGAAACAGAGAGAGAGATCCAATCTCGGAGGGTCTCTCGCCCCTCCGCCGCCATGGAGGCCATGGACCAGAGGGGAAACCCTTATCCCATCTAGGGGGAAGGTCAAGGAAGAAGAAGAAGAAGGGGGGCTCTCTCCCCCTCTCTCCCGGTGGCGCCGGAACACCGCCGGGCCATCATCGCGACAACGATCTACACCAACACCTCTGTCATCTCCACCAACATCTTCATCACCTTCCCCCATCTATCTACAGCGGTCCACTCTCCCGCAACCCGCTATACCCTCTACTTGAACATGGTGATTTATGCTTTATATTATTATCCAATGATGTGTTGCCATCCTATGATGTCTGAGTAGATTTTTGTTGTCCTATCGGTAATTGGTGAATTGCTATGATTGGTTTAATTTGCTTGTGGTTATGTTGTTGTCCTTTGGTGCCCATCATATGAGCGCGCGTGGATCACACCATTGGGTTAGTTGTATGTTGATAGGACTATGTATTGGAGGGCAAGAGTGACAGAAGCTTCAACCTAGCATAGAAACTGATGCATACGGGATTAAAGGGAGACCAATATATCTTAATGCTATGGTTGGGTGTTACTTTAATGAACGTTAGTAGTTGCGGATGCTTGCTAATAGTTCCAATCATAAGTGCATAGAATTCCAAGTCAGGGATGACATGCTAGCAGTGGCCTCTCCCACATAAAACTTGCTATCGGTCTAGTAAAGTAGTCAATTGCTTAGGGACAATTTCGCAACTCCTACCACCACTTTTCCACACTCGCTATACTAACTTTATTGCTTATTTACCTAAAACAGCCCCTAGTTTTTATTTACGTGCTCTTTATATTCTTGCAAACCTATCCCACAACACCTACAAAGTACTTCTAGTTTCATACTTGTTCTAGGTAAAGCGAACGTCAAGCGTGCGTAGAGTTGTATCGGTTGTCGATAAAACTTGAGGGAATATTTGTGCTACGTTTAGCTCCTCGTTGGGTTCTACACTCTTACTTATCGAAAGAGGCTACAATTGTTCCCCTATACTTGTGGGTTATCACTCACCAGCGACCTTGATTGCCTCACGGTCCATGATCTCTACAGCGGCAAGGATAAGGTCCATGTCGCCAACGGAGCAGGTTTGCAAATCTCTCACGTTGGTCAATCTATGCTTCCTGGCTCACACAAACCACTCCTGCTTAAAAATGTTCTTCACGTTCCAGACCTACACAAACACCTTATCTCAACTCATAAACTTGTTTCTGATAACCGTGCATTTGCCGAGATGTATCCTGACTTTTTTCGTCTAAAGGATCAACTCAGGAGGAGGGTCCTTCTGCAAGGTAGAAGCTGCGGCGGTCTCTACCCAGTGCCAAGCTTCCGTGCATCTTCATCTTTTAGGCAGTCCAGTCTCCACGTCCTCTCCGTTGTCAAGCTCACCTTTGAACATTGGCACAAGAGGCTCGACAATCCTTCATCCAGCGTCGTCGATTCTGTCATTAGGTTGAATAAACTACCTTGTGCACCGTCGCATGAGTCTTTAGTATGTGATGCTTGCCAACGTGGCAAAATGCATCAGCTTCCATATAATAATTCCTCTCATGTAACCAACTCTCCGCTTGATCTAGTTCACACTGATCTGCGGGGCCGGCTCGTACCTCTGTTGGGGGATTTAAGTATTACGTGAGTTTATTGGATGATTTTAGTCGCTTTACGTGGATTTATCTGATTAAGCGAAAATCCGATGTTGAAAACGCATTTTATATTTTTCAAAACCATGTTGAGTGACTTCTTAATACCAAAATTTGCATTGTTCAGTCAGACTGGAAGGGGGGGTTGAATATCTCCGGCTCCATTGATATTTTCCTGTGTTGGCATCGCTCACCGTGTTACGTGCCCACACACCTCCCAGCAAAACGGCATCGCGGAACGAAAGCACCGGCACATTGTCGAAACTGGCATTGCTCTCCTCGCTCACTCCTCGCTTCCCCTTCATTTTTGGGATGAAGCATTCCTCACTGCATGCTACCTAATCAACCGCATGACCAGCCGCACCATTCAAAACTCTACACCTCTTGTTTTTCTCGAATACGCACGAGTGTGCATATCATTTTATATAGAAGAGGGGGAAAGACTTCTATCCACAGGTTACAATGATATTTACACGGCTATCACATCCGCCTCTACATGGAGAAGTTACATGAGGCGACTACTCACACTACAAAAAAAGACACATCCGTGACATTTTGGGCCGAACGAATTTTTTTCTGTCATGCTTATGACACTTCTATGACGATGATTGTGACAAAACCCGGTATCATCATAGATGTGGTGGGATCCTACTTCTATGACAAAAAATCATAGTAGAAAATGGGCTTTTCGTCCTGGGCGGGCCGGAGACGCAGCTACATGACATTCTATAGGTCCTCCATGATGGAAAAAAACATGGTAGAAGCAAGGGCCAGGAAAAAATCGGGGAGTTCCCGGTTACGGTGGGTGGTCGGGGCCGAGCGATGCATGGAGGTTTGTGCGTTTCTCTCGTACACGTACGCGTGTGTGTGCGAGGCGTTGCGCTCTAACTGAACCCGAGCGAGGTGTTGGGCTGAAACTGAACCCGAGCAATTGCACTAGCTACGTTACTGAACCCCGATCAATCCCTTGTTGTTAACTGAACCCGACTGATTCGTTCGCTACTGCTGCTAACTAAAGCCGATATATGCTGCCTCTAGATGAACAGTGAGCGTTGTTGGAGGGGGGTGGATGAACAGTTCCCGGTGGGGGTGGAAGAACAGGACCCCGTGGTAGTAGAGACCGTTGCCGCTAGATGAACAGGACCCCGATCGGGCCGGTTGGGGGTGGATGAACAGGACCCCGTGGAGGGTTGGATGAACAGGACGACCCCATGGAGGGCTGGTTGAACAGTAGTCGGTGGAGGGCTGGATGAACAGTAGCCCATGGAGGGGTAATTGAACAGGACCCCGTGGAGAGGGTTGGTTGAACAGTAGCCGGTGGAGGAGCAATGGAGGCTAGATGAACAGGATCCCGTGGATGAACAATGGCTGGTGGAGGCAGGAGGGGAGACGCCGTGGATGAACAGTCGCAGGTGGAGGCTGGAGGAGGTCGATAGTGGATGAACGGTAGCCCGTGGAGGCAGTCGACGGTGGAGATGAACAGTATCCCGTGGAGTCCCGTTTTGCGGTACGCCACACCCCTCCCGATGAACAGGACCCCCGTTTCGACCGTAGCACTCGAACACAAGTCCGTTTCCTCTTTTTTGCGGTACGCCACACCCCTCCCGATCAACAGGACCCCGTTTCGACCGTAGGAGGTCCAAGAGAAGTCTGTTTCCTCCATTTTGCGGTACGCCAGACCTCTCCTGATGAACAGGATCCCGTTTCGACCGTGGCCGGTCGAACACAAGGCCGTTTCCTCCGTTCTGCGGTACACCAGGCCTCGTTTCGATCGGATGTTCCGTCCAAGCCAGTTATCTCCTGATAAACAGGACGACGCAGTTTCTCCATTCCGACCCAGCCATGTACACGAGCCCTGGCCGTATGTATGCGCGAGTAGGCGTTCGAGACCCCGCCCGTATGTACGTACGTGGCCGTATTTTTTGGCGTGTAGCTGTATGTACGAGTACACGATTTAGACGGGACAGCCTGAACTGCTACGTGGGGGCTCTACTATGACATGTGTTGCTACTTACTCGGCCACGGTTCATCGTTGCAGAGCGACAGATCGACCAGTATGTACGTACACGTTCGCGACAAGATAGACAACCGTACGTACGCTTCGACCGGGTGGGTCCCAGCTGTCAGGGAGGATAAGGACGCACTTCCTTGCATGCGAAGATATCGCTGCTGGGTCCCAGCTGTCAGGGGGAGGATATCGCAGTAGTGCTGCCGCGTCTTACCACGACGATGAGGCCCCAGACTGGAACGACCGGGAGATGGGGAAGACGCGGCAGTGGAGTCGCAGATGGAAAGGAGTGGGAAACTTGACTGGTTCGAGTGCGGGCAGCACTACTGCGGTGCCACCCACAGCAGACAGGAGCAAGAACAAAGGTTGAAGAAGGAGCACGGCTGTTGGATTAACATCCAACGGTCCAGCTGCTAGAATCATTTGTTGATTAAGTTGACAAAGCCCAGCGTACACGTCCGCTTAGTAGGCCCACATGTCAGCCACCAAATCTGACAGGTCCCAGCTGTCAATGGGAGGAATAGTTTTTTCGCATAACAAGGAGGCACTTCCTTCCGTGCGAAGAGATAGCCGGTGGGTCCCAGCTGTCAGGGGGAGGAAACATTTTTTTTCCAGCTTAATAAGGAGGAACTTTCCTTGCGTGCGACCATGGACCTCGTGGGTCCCAGCCATCAGGCTCTCCATGTACAGACCACTTTCGATGACTCTCATTTGTTGACCACGCCACGCCGACCGCAGCGAGGCGGTCGACGACGATGAGGCCCCGGACGGGAACGACCCGGAGATGGGAAGACGCGGCAGTGGAGTCGCAGATTGAGAGGAGTACAAGGGTTATAACTGGTTCTGGTGCGGCGTGGGGCTATAGTTGGTGGAGAATAACAGGAGGTGTGGAGGGGTGGATGGATAGCCTGGCCGGTGGTGGGATAGCGCTTCATAGCGATGCGTGCTAAGCAGAGCCGCCAGCCGCCGGAGGCCGGACCAGGCGGTCCCGGCGACGCTAGAGGAAGGAGACGAGAGATTGAAGGTGCATGACGGCCGTTCGATATAAATCCAATGGCTGTGGATGTCATAATCATTTGTTGACCAAGTTGACAACACCTTGCGTAGGCTTTGACCTATTGGCCCACATGTCAGCCTACAAAAATGTGGCATATATTTAACCCATGTTTTTCCAGAATTTACAGTTGATACGTCTCCGTCGTATGTACTTTTCCAAACACGTTTTCCCTTGTTTTGGAGTCTAACTTGCATGCTTTGAATGGAACTATTATTTTTTCATGAATATATGTGAGTTCTTGATCCTATCTTGCAAGTCTATGGTCACCTACTATGTGTTATGATCCGGCAACCCCGAAGTGACAATATTCGGGACCACTCCCGGTGATGACCGTAGTTTGAGGAGTTCATGTATTCACTATGTGTTAATGCTTTGGTCCGGTACTCTATTAAAAGGAGGCCTTAATATCCCTTAGTTTCTGGTAGGACCCCGCTGCCACCGGAGGGTAGGACAAAAGATGTCATGCAAGTTCTTTTCCATAAGCACGTATGATAATATTTGGAATACATGCCTACATTACATTGATGAATTGGAGCTATTTCTGTGTCACCCTATGTTATGACTGTTACATGATGAACCGCATCCGGCATAATTCTCCATCACTGATCCAATGCCTACGAGCTTTTCACATATTGTTCTCCGCTTATTTACTTTTCCGTTGCTACTGTTACAATCACTACAAAACCCAAAAATATTACTTTTGCTACCGTTACCGTTACTTCCATACTACTTTGCTACTAAATAATTTGCTGCAGATACTAAGTTATCCATGTGTGGTTGAATTGACAACTCAACTGCTAATACTTGAGAATATTCTTTGGCTCCCCTTGTGTCGAATCAATAAATTTGGGTTGAATACTCTACCCTCGAAAACTGTTGTGATCTCCTATTTTCTGGGTTATCAAGACTATTTTCTGGCGCCGTTGCCGGGGAGCATAGATCTATTCTTTGAGTCACTTGGGATTTATATCTGCTGGACACTATGAAGAACTTGAAAGACGCGACAACAAAAATTTATCCCTCAACTACGAGGGGAGGTAAGGAACTGTCATCTAGCTCTGCACTTGATTCACCTTCTGTTTTGAGTAAGCTTGCGACACCTAAACCTGCTTCTTCTATTAATTCTGATATGTCGCATGTTATTGATGATGCCACTTCTACTATGCATGATACTTATGATGAAACTACTTCTATGCTTGATACTACTGTGCCACTTGGTGAATTTCTTGATGAACAACTTGCTAGGGCTAGAGAGAATGAAAATATTGAAACTGATAATATTGATGAAAGTGATGATGAAGATTCTCCCCCTAGATATGAATTGCCTGTTGTGCCTGAGGGCTATGTTAGGGATGAAGAAACTGCTAGAGACTTTCTTGCTTGCAATGATAGAAGTTATCTTAAGAAATTATTAGCTAAGCTGAAACAAAAACCTCTGAATGCTAGAATGAAATATGATCCTGCTTATGCTTCTTCACTTATCTTTGTTACTGATAAGGATTATGAATTCTCTGTCGACCCTGATATAATTACTTTGGTTGAATTTGATCCCTTCTATGGCTATGAATCTGAAACTGTTGTGGCACATCTTACTAAATTAAATGATATAGCCACCATGTTCACTAATGATGAGAAAACTCGCTATTACTATATCCTTAAAATATTTCCGTTCTCATTAAAGGGTGATGCTAAGATATGGTTTAATTCCCTTGATCCTGGTTGTGTGCGTAGTCCCCGGGATATGATTTATTACTTCTCTGCTAAATATTTCCCTGCTCATAAGAAAAAAGATGCTTTAAGGGAAATATATAATTTTGTGCAAATTGAAGAAGAGAGTCTCCCATAAGCTTGGGGGAGGCTTCTCCAATTACTTAATGCTTTGCCTGATCATCCTCTTAAGAAAAATGAAATACTTGATATCTTTTATAATGGACTAACCGATGCTTCCAGAGACCACCTGGATAGTTGTGCTGGTTGTGTTTTCAAGGAAAGAACTATTGATCAAGCTGAAATTCTATTGAATAATATGTTGACCAATGAAAATAATTGGACACTTCCTGAACCAACTCCTAAGCCAACTCCAAATAAAAGGGGTGTTCTATTTCTCAGTCCTGAAGATATGCAAGAGGCAAAGAAATCTATGAAAGAAAAAGGTATAAAAGCTGAAGATGTTAGGAATTTACCTCCTGTTGAAGAAATACATGGTCTTAATTTACCGCCTGTTGAAGAAATACATGGTTTTAATCCATCACCTATTGAAGAAACACATGGTCTTGATAACCCGACACAGGTAGTAAAGGTAAATTATCTCTATAGATTTGATGAAGGTGATATTCCTCGTTATAAGTCTGCTAGCCAATGCTTAGATGAGTTTGATAATTTTATTATCAAACAAGAAAACTTCAATGCTTATGTTGGTAGACAATTAAAACATAATGCTTATATGATTGAACACTTGAGTGATTATATGTCTAGAGTTAAAGGTGAACTTAAACTCATTAGTAAACATGCTTCTATGGTTACCACTCAAGTAGAACAAGTACTTAAGGCTCAGAATGATTTGCTCAATGAATTGAATAGTAAGAATAATGATTTTGCTGTTAGAGTGGCTACTAGAACTGGTAAAATGACTCAGGAACCTTTGTATCCTGAAGGCCATCCTAAGAGAATTGAGCAGGACTCTTAGAGAAATAATATTGATGCACCTAGTCCTTCTAAAAAGAAGAAAAAGAAAAATGATAGGACTTTGCATGCTTCTAGTGAACCAGTTGCTGACACACCTGAGAATCCCAATGATATTTCTATCTCTGATGCTGAAACACAATCTGGTGATGAACATGAACCTAGTGATAATGTTAATGATAATGTTCATGTTGATGCTCAACCTAGCAATGATAATGATGTAGAAGTTGAACCTGCAGTTGATCTTGATAACCCACAATCAAAGAATCAACGTTATGATAAGAGAGACTTTGTTGCTAGGAAACACTGTAAGGAAAGAGAGCCATGGGTTCAGAAACCCATGCCTTTTCCTCCCAAACCATCCAAGAAAAAGGATGTTGAGGATTTTGAGCGCTTTGCTGAAATGATTAGACCTATATTTTTGCGTATGTGTTTGACTGATATGCTCAAAATGAATCCTTATGCTAAGTATATGAAAGAAATTGTTACTAATAAAAGAAAGATACCGGAAGCTGAAATTTCCACCATGCTTGCTAATTATACTTTCAAGGGTGGAATACCTAAGAAACTTGGAGATCCAAGAGTACCCACTATACCATGCTCCATTAAAAGAAATTATGTTAGAACTGCCTTATGTGATCTTGGAGCCGGTGTTAGTGTTATGCCTCTCTCTTTATATCGTAGACTTGATTTGAATAAGTTGACACCTACTGAAATATCCTTGCAAATGGCTGATAAATCAACTGCTATACCTGTCGGTATTTGTGAGAATGTGCCTGTTGTGGTTGCAAATGTTACTATTTTAACGGACTTTGTTATTCTTGATATTCCCGAGGACGATAGTATGTCTATTATTCTTGGAAGACCCTTTTTGAATACAGCAGGGGCTGTTATTGATTGCAACAAGGGCAATGTCACTTTTCATGTTAATGGTAATGAGCATACGGTACACTTTCCGAGGAAACAACCTCAAGTTCATAGTATCAACTCTATTGGAAAAATTCCATCAATTATTTTTGGAGGTTTTGAATTTCCTCTACCTACTGTCAAGAAGAAATATGATATTCTTATTATTGGGGATGTGCATATCCCTGTTGAGGTAACATAGTGTTATTCGAAATTTCTCCGGTTCCATGTTAGTCGGAATGAGTTTGTTAACAAGACTTGATCAACCTTGTTAGTGGATTCTTTTTGATAAGCATGAGATGGGTGAAGTTAGAAAGCACAACCTTCTGTACCCTCCTTTTAATTTCTGTTATTTAGTTGAAATAAAGTAAAAATAGTATTTTCTGTCAGTTTTCTGAATTATCCGTGCAATAAAAAATATCCCAAATCTAAAAGTTCTCCAAATGCCCCGAAAATGAAATATGATTTTTTCTGGAATATTTGAGAATATCTGGCACTGAGAACACAGCAGGGGGAGCAAGCACCTGGCCACGAGGGTCCAGGGTGCGCCCCCCTGCCTCGTGGGCCCATGGTGGCTCCCCTCCACTTATTCCTGCACCCACACACTCCTTCTTCCTCCCAAAAAAATCACCAACCAGCTCAAGCACGTGTTCTAGCTCACTTTGCTGCGATTTTCGATCTCCTTGCTCAAGGCACCTCCCACAAAACTGCTTTGGGGGATTGTTCCTTGGTATGTGACTCCTCCAATGGTCCAATTAGTTTTTGTTCTAGTGCTTTATTCATTGCAAATTTGTGCTGCCTAGGTGACCATGTTCTTGAGCTTGCATGTCAAATTTATATGGTCCCAAGTAGTTCTAATGCATGATATAGTCTCTAAGCATTTGTGGGAGTAGTTACTATCAATTTTGTTGAGTTTGGTTCACTTTTATTTGAAGTTACTAAAAATTCAGAAATTTCAGAAAATGATGAAGAGATTTTTGAGGGGCTCTTCGAGCCGAAGCTCGAAGGATAAGCAAAGTGAAGAAGAAGAGAGGCCCAAATATAATCTACCTCGCACCGCGGAGGTTCGGCCTTGTGATGATTTCTTGAGAGCAGCCGGGATTTATGATGATTTTTATGAATTGGCTGAGAATGCAGGCCTCACCGACTTCCTCCGTGACCAACGCGAATAGTATCTCTTACTCACTAATACCTTTGTGCAAAAATTTCATTTCCATTCTAGGAGGTCACCACCTACGGTGGATTTTTATTTATATGATGAGTATAAGGAGATGACCCTTCGTGAATTTTGTGAGGTTTGCAAGTTGCCCTTTTCAGGCATCATAGAGGAACCACATTGTGATGATGAGGATGGGTTTATTGATACCATTGCTGTAGGGGAAACGAGGAAGGTTTCTGACGCACGAATTACTAGCATACACTTTCCTGTTCTACGTTACTTTGCTATATTTTCTAGTAGATGCTTAATTGGTCGCGGAAACCATGGCAACCTAAGTGCCCCTGGCATTGTTATTTTGTTCCATGCCTTGTTTCGTGATGACACATTTAGTATGGGCGCTATTATTACAAAGCGGTTAAATCTTAACCGTACTAAGGGCCCTATCCTGGGAGGCATCTTCGCCTCGCGCCTCGCTGCATAATATAACATACCTATTAGGCATTATGAGAAAGAAGAAAAGTTGCTGCCTCCTGTTTATCTAGATTATAAGAGTATGGTAGCGCATGATTTTATTGTTAAGAATAGGGAAAAGGCGCTTAAGTACAAACTATTATTTTATAAAAATCACCCTTAGACTATTACCTTGCCTGCTCCCTCCCTGTTTGACTTATCTACAGGCAAGTATCTCGTTCCGCTGGCGGCCATCCACGCCTACCGGAACCCTACATCAGCTACAGAGCCAGAGCCGGAACCACAATTTGATCCTCCACGACAGTATGATTACCAGTGGGATCCGGAGGTGATTGCCAACCAGTGGCAATCCGAGGCTGCATCTCAGTACGACCCCAACTATAACTTTGGATATCCGCCAGGCCAGCCGTGGCAATGGACCAACTTAGGCCAAAAGCCTAAGCTTGGGGGAGTACGTATCTCTCACCGACATTACATTCATGTTGACACACTCATTGCTAGTTGTCGGTGCTCATACTTTTTCACTGTAATATCCATGCTAGTTTATTTTTCTCGCTTTATTTTTGTGTGTTTGAAAAATCTTAAGAAAAGCAAAAAAAATTAGTTGTAGCGTTTAGCTAGTTTACTTTCTTGCCTGTAGTAGTAATAATTAAAAGAAAACCCAAAAATATTTCCTGTTCTTCTTTTGCTTGTTGGGAGCTTTCCCATAGTTTCGTTTTCTTTTCTTTGGGGGTCGATAGGAGAAGACCATGATGAAAATGTTGAAGTGGCCCTTATATGCATTGTTGTTGATTTAACCAAGAGCCCATATTGCCTTGTCTTCTCCTGTTTATTGAATGCTCGCAGATTCCAGCTTAGTCCAATGCACGTGCACTATTATTATTATTATTATTATTATTCATACTGTTCAGTCGTGCAAGTGAAAGGCAATTATGACGATATATGATGGACTGATTGAGATGAGAGAAGCTGGTATGAACTCTACCTCTCTTGTTTTTGTAAATATGATTAGTTCATCATTCCTGATTCAGCTTATTATGAAGAAACATGTTTGCAATGACAATTAGATATTATAGTTGCTTATGCCATGCTTAATTAGCTAGGAGTTTATAATGGTTTACCTTGTGTGCCAACATGCTATTAAAATGGTTGTGATGTGGTATGATGGGGTGGTATCCTCCTTTGAATGATTCAAGTGACTTGACTTGGCACATGTTCACACATGTAGTTGAAACAAATCAACATAGCCTTCACGATATTTATGTTCATGGTGGATTATATCCTACTCATTCTTGCACTCAATGTTCATTAATTTTAATGCATGTTCATCACTGTTGTCGCTCTCTAGTTGGTCGCTTCCCAGTCTTTTGCTAGCCTTCACTTGTACTAAGCGGGAATACTGCTTGTGCATCCAATTCCTTAAACCCCAAAGTTATGCCATATGAGTCCACCATACCTTCCTATTTGCGGTATCTACCTGCCGTTCCAACTAAATTTATATGTGTCAAACTCTAAACCTTCAAATGAAATTCTGTTTTGTATGCTCGAATAGCTCATGTATCAACTAGGGATGTCCGTATCTTCCATGTTAGGCAGGTTATTCTCAAGAGGAGTGGACTCCGCTCCTCACTCACGAGAAAATGGCTGGTCACCGGGATGCCCAGTCCCGTGCTTTATGCAAATCAAATCAAAATAATTGCAAACAAAACTCCCCCAGGATTGTTGTTAGTTGGAGGCACCCGTTGTTTCGGACAAGCCATGGACTGATGCTTGTTGGCGGAGGGGGAGTATAAACTTTACCATTCTATTTGGGAACCGCCTATAATGTGTGTAGCATGGAATATATCGCCATCTCTTGGTTGTTATGTTGACAATGAAAGTATGCCGCTCAAAATATTATTTATCTCTATTTCAAAATCGAGCTCTGGCACCTCTACAAATCCCTGCTTCCCTCTGCGAAGGGCCTATCTATTTACTTTTATGTTGAGTCATCACCCTCTTATTAAAAAGCACCAGCTGGAGAGCATCGCTGTCATTTGCATCAATTACTATTAATTTATATTGGGTATGACTATGACTGGATCTCTTTTACCATGAATTACAATGTTTAGTCAGTCCTTGATCTTTAAAGGTGCTCTGCATTTATGTTTTGCGGTCTCAGAAAGGGCTAGCGAGATACCATCTTGTTATATCATATTATGATTGTTTTGAGAAAGTGTTGTCATCCGAGATTTATTATTATTGCTCACTAGTTGATTATGCCATTGATATGAGTAAACATGAGACCTAAGAGTTATTGTGAATATGGTTAGTTCATAATCTTTGCTGAAAACTTGAATGCTGGCTTTACATATTTACAACAACAAGAGCAAACAGAGTTTGTAAAAGTTTTTCTTTATCACTTTCAGTTTGTCAACTGAATTGCTTGAGGATAAGCAAAGGTTTAAGCTTGGGGGAGTTGATACGTCTCCGTCGTATCTACTTTTCCAAACACTTTTGCCCTTGTTTTCGACTCTAACTTGCATGATTTGAATGGAACTAACCCGGACTGACGCTGTTTTCAGCAGAATTGCCATGGTGTTATCTTTGTGCACAAATAAAAGTTCTCGGAATGACCTGAAACTTCACGGAGATTATTTTTGGAAATAATAAAAATACTGGTGAAAGAATCAAGGCCAGGGGTCCCACACCCTTTCCACGAGGGTGGGGGGCGCGCCCCCTGCCTCGTGGGCCCCCTGGAGCTCCACTGACCTCAACTCCAACTCCATATATTCGTGTTCGGGGAGAAAAAATCAGAGAGAAAGAATCATCACGTTTTACGATACGGAGCCGCCGCCAAGCCCTAAACTCTCTCGGGAGGGCTGATCTGGAGTCCGTTCGGGGCTCCGGAGAGGGGAATCCGTCGCCATCGTCATCATCAACCATCCTCCATCACCAATTTCATGATGCTCATCGCCGTGCGTGAGTAATTCCACCGTAGGCTTGTTGGACGATGATGGGTTGGATGAGATTTATCATGTAATCGAGTTAGTTTTGTTAGGGTTCGATCCCTAGTATCCACTATGTTCTGAGATTGATGTTGCTATGACTTTGCTATGGTTAATGCTTGTCACTAGGGCCCGAGTGCCATGATTTCAGATTTGAACCTATTATGTTTTCATGAATATCTGTGACTTCTTGATCCTATCTTGCAAGTCTATAGTCACCTACTATGTGTTATGATCCGGCAACCCCGAAGTGACAATAATCGAGACCACTCCCGGTGATGACCGTAGTTTGAGGAGTTCATGTATTCACTATGTGTTAATGCTTTGGTCCGGTACTCTATTAAAAGGAGGCCTTAATATCCCTTAGTTTTCGCTAGGACCCCGCTGCCACGGGAGGGTAGGACAAAAGATGTCATGCAAGTTCTTTTCCATAAGCACGTATGGCAATATTCGGAATACATGCCTACATTACATTGATGAATTGGAGCTAGTTCTGTGTCACCCTATGTTATGACTATTACATGATGAACTGCATCCGGCATAAATCTCCATCACCGATCCAATGCCTACGAGCTTTTCTCATATTGTTCTCCGCTTATTTACTTTTCCGTTGCTACTGTTACAATCACTACAAAACCCAAAAATATTAATTTTGCTACCGTTACCGTTACTTCCATACTACTTTGCTACTAAATACTTTGCTGCAGATACTAAGTTATCCAGGTGTGGTTGAATTGACAACTCAACTGCTAATACTTGAGAATATTCTTTGGCTCCCCTTGTGTCGAATCAATAAATTTGGGTTGAATACTCTACCCTCGAAAACTGTTGCGACCCCCTTTACTTGTGGGTTATCAACGATCCATTTGCTGGGCTGGGTGAACAAATAATTTCGCGTCAATGCGGCCCATTTAATATTTTCTAAGAAATCCCAGCCCATTTGCACTTTCTTGAAATACACGAATTAGTTGCGCTTGTTCTATATATAATGTTAGGTTAGAAGGAGCAATTAATATCAAAAAATAAACTGGAGCGACACATTATATATATATAATTAACAAATTAGCAAGTTATTGCTCAAAACAAAAATGAGCGCATTATTATTACATTGGTCCTTAAAATCTTCGCAAGCTTTTGTACGCAATCACCGGGATTTTCCTTGCAAACCTCTGTTAAACATTTACTTTTATAAGTTAATAACACATGGAATGTTTTTATAATGTATATAAGTCTATATAAAATATACGATAAAAGTAATAATATAAATATATATAATGTTGTTAGAAGGGAAAACATAAATTGGATACAACATTATTATTATTATATATAGATAAATAGAACAGAGATCTGCGTTTTATTAAAAAATACATTGGGCTGTCGATCTTTAAGAAAAAGTAAAACCTACGCTGGGAGGCCCATAGGCCGGTATGGACCTCAAAACATAAGTTGAAACCATTGTCTCTGTATGTCAAGGGCTACGCATGTTAAAAAACAAAACCTAGGCCTAGCTGGTACTTGTTCGCCCTTTGGAAAAAATGATACCAGCTAGATCCCCGATATCCCTTTCCCGCAACAACAACAACAAAAAGATCCCCGATACCCTTGAAAAAAAAGCTCCCCGATGAAAGTCATCATTGGAAATTTATTTCGTTTATTGACTAAGGTTGACAAACCCGTGGGCCCCAACGTCAGTATACAATTAGGAGGAAGCTTTTTTTCCAATGGGGCACTTGCTTGCGTATGGCTTGGACCTGGTGGGTCCTCACTATTAGTCTCTCGGTGTACAGTCCTCTCCGGATTCCTCTCGTTTGTTGACCATGTTGACAACTGCATACGGCGGCGCCACGGCGAGCGCACACGGACGGGAAAGAACCGGAGCCGGGGAAAACGCCTTAATTCTTTCGAACATACCGCACTAGCCCGGTGGCTGCAGCCCTCTCACCCAAAAGCTGTACTGCTCGGGTTCGATTTCAACTGGTGCAATTGAAAAATATCTAACACTTGCCAAGATTTCGTCCCTAGTTTACCCAGTTTTTCGCACACTAAACATTGTCTTGCCATTCCCAGTTTCAAAAAAACATTGTCTTGCCATTTTGAAAATAGCATATCCTTTTGACTTTGCATCATATGAAGATGTGCTATAAATGAATGTTGATAAGCATGATGTTAACTTGTTGTTAGTTCCATTTTTTACCATGAATAAAATTTCCAACATTCTTTTATCCATGTTTGAAAAGTGCATGTTGATTTAAATGCTCTGCCTCCGAAACATGCAATTTCTTATCTGAAAATCACTTGGAGAAACAGTGTTGGATTTGATGTCGCGCTTCTTCAATCCCCCGGCAGGTGCGAGGGGGAAATAAACTTCCGTCCCGTGCTACCAGTTAGAGAATGGAGCGAACTGGATTAACGAGGGGGCCGATGGCGCGATTTAAGAAGTACATCAGACACGATTTTTTTTTAGTGGATGGCTCTCGATGGCGTTTTTTACTTGCCTCTGCACCATACAACTTGTATTTTTAGCCTCCCAGTCCGTGGTGGACCAGCAACACATTTGCTGGGCAGGCCAACCTACAGAAACCAGCACTCGATTTTTTTATCAAGCCCCAAAAACAACGTAGTACTATGTTTGTTTTGAGGCCAAAAACATTACGGCAGGGGTTGAGCGGGGGAGGGGGGAAGACAGAGCAAAAAGATTAAAAAGAGCTGATGCGTCGTTGCTACCCTAACAAAGCAGGTGCAATTCTTCTCGGGAAGAAGGTGTGCCGTTGACACCCACACGTCACAAATCCCACAGTAGACATACTAACAAGTTCACACACAAGTACAACAGAAAACGTAAACATTCGTATCAAACTCAGGTTCATAGGACACGTTCATATTCATAGCCAACATTCATAATCAACAACTCAAAAGATTCATATATACACAAGTTTAGCATGTCTATGCATCCAAATGATTGATAGATCACAAGACAATATTCATAGATACTTCACAAAAGGATTCAGATATACACTTGTTCAGTATGTTTATGCATCCAATTATTGAGATCACAACCAATATCATCCATGGACGGACTTTAATTACCTAGGGTATAGACTGGTAAATGGTGTTCAGTCGGAGGTACTTCTTGCTAAAATTAATGCTTGTACGAGTAAACTTTCGAGTACATAAGAGGCAGCATAGACAATCTGAACTTTTCTTGTAGGTTTATCCTCAAATAGTGGCCTCGTGTCGAGGGAGGTTTGAGCAACTTGGCCACTACTTTCATCCAACTAGTTTACTGTCTCATCTTGGACCTGTAGCTCGCCAAAATTCTACATTGCAGACAAGAAAGGAGGCGGTTGAGAAAATGAACCACCCAATTTTTTTGTGCAGTTCAACTGAAATGGAGCATCCCTGGCATGCAGACTGATTAAGCAGAGGAATATACGTGTCAACCAACTTGTCTGGAATCTTTAGACTCAATGCCATACAGTTCGCTACCATATATGCCGATAACCAAAAGGCACAAGTTGGGACCAAAGACTGGACTGCGTTTTTCTGGGCTATGCGCCAAGCAATATTTTTGGCGTTCACTCTCCTAATACTTGTAGTTTGACAACTGGTTGACACCGGTTGATACTCGAATGAATATAGGCACTTCTTCTTATCAACATCGATGCTTGTGTGAGTGAACTTTGGAGTACATAGCAGCAACATAAGTATTTGTCCATCTGATCTTTTTGTGCAGTTCTACTGAAATTGCCCAACGTAATGATTTGCCTGCGAGTTCAGGCTCCAAGTTACTCCTTCATGAAATTGGCAAACAGTAGCACAATACCAAATTACCAATACATGTGAGAAGCACAATAATCAGGATAAAGACCAGTACCAACCTGTGTGAGGTAGCATATCAATTACCATTTCCTTTGAATGGAAGTTGAATAAGCGAAGCGACTGACAACAAAGGAAGGAAGCAAGCCGAGATAAGCGACTGACAGGAAAGGAAGGAAGCAGTCGAGGCAATGAAGCACCCAAAGTTTTTGTGCAGTTCCACCAAAATCGCGCATCCCTGTTGGCACATATATTGAGAGAGTGAGATTACTGTAATAGTGGGACTAGTTGATGGAACATACACTGACAAATAGAAGCACCCTCATTATCTTAATGGGTAAAGTTAGCAACATAGTAGTTTTGCTTAAAGAGAGGTATTAGTTTATTTAATCACTGCCAATTAGCTCAACACTCAAAGAATTGACATGTATCATAGGTTGCAAAACTTTAACGTGCAAAGATAAAGGAGTTTCTCATGACAGTAGCATGATACAAATAGAGATGACAGCAAACTAATATGGATGAAGGCCTTATGCCGGTACTGTCGGTGTACAAAAGAAGGGGCGCACCTTTGTACCCATTTACCTGTGCACGGACAGTCGGAGCCGCACCCACGGCCGCACCAAGCAGAACAGGGGAGGTGAACCGAGGTAAAACCGAAGCCCAAGACAGCCGGAGCAATGCCAAGGAAGAGACCACAAAAGAGCAGAGAGACGAAGCAGGTTCCCCCGGCAAGACCCTCGCCGGGGCAGCCTCCGCGGCCCCGGCAAGGCCCTTGTTGGGGCGGCTCGTCCAACACCAGCGGAGCGCACCACCCTTGAGCCCACGGTCTCCAACACCATCAACCATGTTGGGCCAGGGCTCAGGAGGCACCTCCATGGTGGCATGCAGATCTTTGTGAAGACAAGGAACATTCAAGATCAGATGAGGATTAAAAGACAACGATCCTCGGCAAGATCCTTGCCGAGGGGAACCACAAGACCCCCGGCAAGATCCTTGCCGGGGACAACAGCACGCCACGGCGAGGCCCTTGCCGGGCACCCAGCAAGGCCCTCGCCAACGGCGCCCGCTGGGCCACCTCCATGCCCGCACCAGCCAAGTCTCCACCGTCGTTCGCATGCAGCTGCCAGCCCAACCAGCTAGGCAGGCACCTGTGTGGCAACATGCAGCTCCCAGGCCAACTCATCAAGCGCTTGCGTTGCGGCATGCAGATCTTCGTGAAGACTTTGCCACCGCGCCACCTCAGCTGCCTGCCTGCCTACATGGCGCCGCATGCATCGCTAACCAGGGCGCGTGTCAAAGTAAGGAGGAGCAGCGACGGACGGGATGGGCCTCGTTCCCGTCCCCAATAAAGCAAGGGCACACCTAAGCGATGCATTAAATGCATCTTTTCCTGTAATACGAGCGATAAGCTCATAGCACTGTACGCCTTTCCACCTCCTGTGTGCCACTGTGGCAGCCCCTTTCGACTATAAAAGGAGGCCCATGGCGTACTGGAGAAGGATTCGGCTCTTTGGAACGACCCAGCCACCGTAGCTAGTTGGAAGGCTCAAGAACACTCAATACATCCACCAAAGCAGGACTAGGGTTTTACGCATCCTCGCGGCCCGAACCTGGGTAAACGATCCTTGTGCTGATTACTAATCCTGCTCTTCTTGCAACCCTGCGCCCCGGCAACCGTAGTAGGGATTCTTGTGATCCCATAGGTGTCATTTCCCACCGACATCTTTGGCGCGCCAGGTAGGGGGTGCGCAATTGTGAGAATCTGGTCTAGTAGTTAGCCTAGCGTTTCTTCATCGCCATGGCTCCCAAGAAGAAGATGTCCACGGCGATCGGCTCATCGGGGGCCGAACGGCCCGTGCCAGTACGGGCGAGCAGCGGCCCGGTCGCGGACAGAACCCGAGCCGCGGTCCGTGAGCACCAGCATCGCCCTGGCAGTCAGAGCCTGGCGAGCGGCGCCGTTCGCGCGCCAGGCGACGGTCCGCACATCACCAAGTCTAAAGATGGGGTTGGGCCCCCCGCGGGCGGCGCGGGGCCCTCCAGGAGTGTCGTTGTGCCACCCGCGGGCGGTGCAGCAACCTCCAAGACGCCCACGCCGGCGACCACTGCGCACTCTTCCCATGGTGTGCGCGACGAGCAGCGTCACCACGATGGTGACCCTGGGCACCGCCGTGGGAAGAGCCCTGTGCGTCGTCCGCGGGATGAAGGAGTTCAGCATGCCCGCTGAAGTGCTGGCGAAAATGGCGCGCAGCCGCTGGGTCGTGATGGAGCTCCTTTTAACGTGGTTAGAAGTCGAAGCACGCCACGGTCCACGCAGCTGTCGCCGCCACCCACGCCAGCAGAAGCTTTGGTGCGCGCGCAGCTGCTCCTCGACTTCCCTCCTGCTGCGGAGAAGCTCGACGAGTGGAGGGCCACCATCCGGAGCCTCGTCGCCGTCGCCAACAAAGACGATCCACGACTGGCGGGACCCTCGGGCCGGCGCTCCACCGAGCCACCACATGCCAGCACTGGGAGGGCCGGGGTGCTGTAGTCACGGTGCACTCTCCTCCTCCTCGCCAGCCGTCGCGGGCGTCGGCCCGTCGTGACGACGCTTGTGATAACATCTCTATAGCGTCATCTGACCCGCGGACCCACCGCGACCAACGCCAAGTTCTTCGAGAACGAGCTCACGAAGATGCTCGAACCACTATTGAGCGCCGGCGTGATACACGCCACCAGCCGGACAAGCGGGCGGGACCCACTATGGACCACCCAGCACCGGGGGGCTCTGACGGCCTACCTTACGAGGTGGGCTGCCCGGCCTTCACCCGCGAGCTGGGGCAATTCCAGTGGCCGTCCAACCGCACGTTCAAGCCCGACGTCGGCGAGAAGTACACTGGCAAGACCCATCCGTCCGAGTTCCTCAGCATCTACACCATCGCGATGCAGGCTGCCGGAGCTCGCGACGACAAGGTGCTTGCCAATTATTTCCCGCTGGCACTGAAGCCCAATGTTATGTCTTGGTTGATGCACTTGCCGGCGGATTCCATTTCTTCTTAGTCGGATCTGTGCCATGAGTTCGTTGGCGCCTTCACAAGAGGCCACCAAGCTCATGGCCAGGCCAGTGATCTGCATATCATTCCGCAGAAGGAAGGGGGTACCCTGTGCAAGTACATCCAGAGGTTCAGCCGGGTGCAGTAACATCCCCGACGTTCATCCCGCCGCTGTGATCAGCGCGTTCCATCAGAACGTGCGCAACCGCAAGATGCGCGAAGAGCTAGCAATGACCAAGGTTAAGGATGTGGCCGAACTCTACGTTCTGGCCGATAGATGCGCCCCGGCTGAAGAGGGAAGGAAGTACCCCAGCGAAGACGCCGGCGCGGAAACCGACTCTACCGATGAAGACGCTGCCGCCCCGACGAAGAAGGGTCGGCGTCGCAACAGGAAACGCAAGGGCAAGGTCGTACTTGCCGTTGAAGGATCTGACGACACCGGCGCTGCCAAGAAGGTCAAGGCAGATGTCCCCGGCGAGGAGATTGCCGGGTGCGCCTCCTGCCGGGCATTAGCAGCTGCCGACAAGCCAGGGGGCTCCGGCAAGCAGTACTTCAAGATCCACCGCACCAAGGGCCACGACCTCCAGAACTGCCGGCAAGTCGAGCTGCTTGCTGAAAAGCAAAAGGCCGAGTATGAAAGGCGGGACAAGGAGAAAGGTCAGGACGGTGCCGAGGGATCCGGCAAGAAGCGTGGCGGCCAAGGAAGCCTCCCCGGCAAGGACAACCAGCAAGAGAGGCCCGCCCGGGGCCGTGACAAGAAATAAGAAGACGATGATCACGACGAGGACGACGAGTCCGGTGAGCAAGAGTTCTAGAAGGCTACGGAGGCCATGTGCGTCGGTGGTGGCGCCTCGCTGCATACTTCTCACCGCCAGCTCAAGCAGTGGGCGCGTGAGATTACAGCAGCGGAGCCGTCGTTCGACGCTTAGAAGCCGCTAAAGTGGTCCAGCATGCCCCTCATCTTTGACGCCGAGGACCACCCTGACCGCACAACCGCGGTCGGGTGTTTGCCATTGTTGGTCTCACCAACGATACGCAACCTCAAGGTGAACAAGATGTTGATCGGCGGCGGGGCAGGCCTGAACTTGATCTCGCCCGTCGTGATCAAAAGGCTGCAAATTCCTGATGGAGACCTCGAGGAAACGGGCACGTTTGAAGGGGTCAATCCGGGGAGGAGCCAGCCGAAGGGGAAGGTCACACTGTCTGTGACATTTGGAGGAGAGTTGAACTACAGGACGGAGAGGATCGTCTTCGACATGGCCGAGATCCCCTTGCCCTACAACGGGATCCTCGGCCGCCCCGCACTAGCCAAGTTTATGGCGGCGTCACACTATGCCTACAACATCCTAAAGATGCCCGGGCCGTTGACCATCATCTCCGTCCCCTCCGACAAGAAGGACGCGCTGATTTGCGCCGACCAACTCTACCGGGAAGCAGTTGCAGCAGCTGCCGTCAAGGCACTTGCTCCTACTGCTGGAGGCCCGGGAGGGAAGAAGAAGCCCGGCAAGACCTCTCGCACCCACTCTGGCAAGCGCACCTCCTCGGAGTGTTGCGCTACCGTCGAGGACGTGCCAGAGAGCTCTACCGGCAAGAGCAAGAAATCCAGAGCCAAGCCACCGCAGACCAAGAAGGTGTCCGTCAGGGAGGATGGCACGGGAGGGGCCTTCACCATAGGCTCCACCCTCGACAGCAAATAGGAAGGCGCGCTCGTCACCTTCCTGCGGGCGAATGTCGACGTGTTTGCGTGGCAAGCATCCGACATCCCCGGTGTTCCCAGGGAGGTGATTGAGCACCACCTAGCTGTCTGCCCTCATGCGCGGCCCGTCAAGCAGAAGGTCAGAAAGCAGGCTCTGGAGAGGCAGGAGTTCATCACAGAGGAGATCAGGAAGTTGGAAGCGGCAGGTTTGGTGAGAGGAGTGCTCCACCCGACGTGGTTGGCCAATTCGGTAGTGGTGCGCAAGGCAAATGGGAAGTGGAGGCTGTGTATTGACTACACAGATATC
This sequence comes from Triticum aestivum, assembly GCF_018294505.1. Lineage (NCBI taxonomy): Eukaryota > Viridiplantae > Streptophyta > Magnoliopsida > Poales > Poaceae > Triticum > Triticum aestivum. The sequence continues at coordinate 331,828,035 of NC_057802.1, read as the reverse complement.
AATAAGGCTTGTCCTAAGGACCCCTTCCCGTTGCAGCGCATCGACCAGATTGTTGACTCCATGGCCGGGTGTGATCTGTTGTCATTCCTCGACGCCTACTCGGGCTACCACCAAATCTTCATGACAAGAGATGATGAAGAGAAGACAGCATTCATCACCCCATGTGGTACGTATTGATTTTTATGGGTGCCTTTCGGGTTGAAGAGTGCTGGCTCGACGTTTGCAAGAGCAGTCCAAATTGGTTTTGAACCCCATCTCCTTAGAAATGTGGAAGCATACATGGATGACATAGTGGTCAAAACCAAGGACGGGGCAACTCTTGTGCAAGATCTGGAAGAGACATTTGCCAACCTGCGCAAGATCAACCTTAAGCTAAACCCTGAGAAGTGTGTCTTCGCCATTCCGTCCGGAAAGCTTCTCGGATTCTTTGTGTTGCAGCGCGGGATCAAGGCAAACCCAGACAAAATCAAAGCTATTGAGCAGATTGAGGCGCCCAAGCGGATCAAAGATGTGCGTCGGCTCACCGGCTGCGTCGCCGCCATGAGCCGATTCATCTCCAAGTCCGTCGAGCATGCCCTTCCCTTTTTCAAAATCTTGAAGAAGGCAGGCCCAATGGAGTGGACCCCAGAAGCCAAGGCGGCGTTGCAGGATCTGAAGAAATACCTTTCCTCCACGCCAATACTGGCGGCGACGAATCAAGTGGTCAGCGCCGCACTGGTGGCACAGAGGGAGGTCGACGAGGAGGCAGTGGCGAAGGCAGAACCAGCGGATGGCAAGCCAAAGATCCCCCCGGCAGGGCCTGGTGCCGACAAGGCAAGGCCCCCGGCAGAGTCTGATGCCACCAAGGCAGTGCCCGCGCAGTCAAGTGAGGTGGTGCAGAAGAAGAAGTTGATGCAGAACCCGGTTTACTTTGTCAGCTCCCTCTTGCAGAGGGCTAGGTCGAGGTACTCCGGTGTGCAGAAATTGCTCTTCGGCCTCCTTATGGCCTCGAGGAAGCTGCGTCATTACTTCCAAGCCCACGAGATCACTGTCGTCACCCGCCTCCCATTGCAACGGATACTGCATAACCCAGACGCGACCGGAAGGATTGTGGAATGGGCCCTGGAGTTGTGAAGTTTTGGGTTGAAGTTTGAAAGTACCTCGACAATCCAGAGTAGAGTCTTGGCGGAGTACATTGCAGAATGGACCTCAATGCCCGACGAAGAAATCCAGGAGACCGCTCTCCCCGGCAAGGAAGCAGACCGCGACTGGATCATGTACTTTGATGGGGCTTTCTCGCTGCAAGGCGCCGGTGCCGGTGTGCTGCTTGTCGCACCCACCGGAGAGCACCTCAAGTATGTGGTCCAGATGCACTTTCCCAGGGAGATGTCCACAAACAACACTGCTGAGTATGAGGGGATGCTTGCCGGTCTCAGAATCGCGGCAGACCTCAGGTGAAGAAGCTCATCATCAGGGGTGACTCGTAGCTTGTCGTCAGGCAAGTCAACAAGGATTACCAGAGCCCATTGATGGAGGCCTACGTAGATGAAGTGAGGAAGCTGGAGGAGCGCTTTGACGGTATCCAAGCGGAGCACGTTCCCCGAGCGGAGAACGACATCGCCGATTACCTGTCGAAGCGTGCCGCATTCGAGCTACCTGTGGAACCAGGTACCTTTTTGCTCCGGTTAACTCAGCCATCCGTCGAACCATCAATAGGGCAGAACAAGCGGAGGAAATCAGGTCCCGGCAAGTACTTTCCCGCCGAGCCCCCTGGGACTGCCGGCAAGGATGTTGCCGTGCACACTGAGCCTGCCCAAGAGCAACTGGCTCCGGCAGGGCGTCAAGCCCTGGCCGTGGAGACAGCCGCTCCCATGGCAGAAGAGATGCCTTTGGTCCTTGCCGTCGAGCCCCAGGCTCCGGCATGGGCGCAGCATACCGTCCGATTCCTCCAAACAGGGGAGCTTCCTGAGGAGCAGGAAGAAGCGGAAAAAGTAGCCCGTCGGTCTGCCCTGTACCAGTTCGTCGATGACGTCCTGTACAGGAGGAGGCCGAACGGTGTGAAATTGAAGTGCATCCCCCGGGAGGAAGGACTGGAGCTGTTGGCGGAGATACATGGAGGCATATGTGGCTCCCACATAGGGTCGAGGGCCCTTGCCGGCAAGGCGTTCCGGCAAGGTTTCTTCTGGCCCACCGCCCTCCAGGATGCGACGACACTAGTAACCAAGTGTGAAGCGTGTCAGTTCCATTCAAAGAAGCTTCATCAACCAGCTCAAGCCCTTCAAACAATCCCTCTCTCCTGGCCATTCTCGGTCTAGGGGCTCGATATACTGGGCCCCTTCCCCCGTGCTGTCGGGGCTTTGAGTACTTGTACGTTGCAATCGACAAGTTCACAAAGTGGCCGGAAGTGGAAGCAGTGAGAAAGGTGATAGCACAGTCAGCCGTCAAGTTCTTCAAGGGACTGGTCTGCCACTTTGGTGTGCCAAGCAGAATTATCACCGACAATGGCACGCAGTTCACGAGCCACACCTTCATGCAGTACGTTCAAGACCTCGGCAGCAAGGTATGTTTTGCTTCCGTGGCACACCCCCAAAGCAACGGCCAAGCGGAGAGGGCGAATGCTGAAGTGTTGCGAGGCCTGAGAACGAAGACCTTTGACAGGCTGCACAAGAGCGGAAGGCGCTGGATTGATGAGTTGCCGGCGGTTCTGTGGTCGATCAGGACAACGCCAAATCGAGCCACCGGTCAGACACCCTTTGCCCTAGTATATGGGGCAGAGGCAGTTCTCCCCACGGAACTCATATACGGATCACCTCGAGTGCTCGCTTATGATGAGCTTGAGCAAGAGCAGTTGCGGCAAGATGACACAATGCTCCTTGAGGAAGATCGTCTTCGGGCGGCTGTGAGAGCAGCACGCTACCAGCAAGCCTTGCGCCGCTACCGTAGCCACAAGGTTCATGCCCGAAGCTTTGAGGAAGGCGACCTTGTTCTTCGGCGTGTTCAGTCGGCCAAGAATACCAACAAGTTGATGCCGAAGTGGGAAGGCCCTTATCGGGTAATACGAGTCTCCAGGCCCGGCGCAGTCCGCCTGGAGACCGGAGATGTTGTCCAGTTGAGTAATTCCTGGAACATTGAGCATCTTCGCAAGTTTTACCCATAAGGCGCGGCTTGCCGCCCCCCCCCGGCAAGCCACCTTTTGTACAAGCTTTGCCGGCAAGGCATGTAACCCTCTGTACAAAGCCAGGCGCAGACCTTGAGCATAAATAAACGAAGCGCTGGCGCCCTAAGTTATAGCATGCATGCTAGGCTGAGTCTCTTCCTCGGTTAGGGTTGGTAGTGATTAGCGGTGACTAACCCCTAGCCTAGAGGTCGGGTGTGTGTCTTTTCTGTTTTCTTTGGTTCGCAGGGCACTTCTGCTGAGCCACTTGGGAAAAGGAGAACGAACTGATGCTCCGACCCCGGCAAAGCAAGGCTGCCGGGGGCTGAAGATGTAAGGATCCAACCACGGCGATCCAAGGTTGCCGGGGGCTGCGGATTCAGATAAGTTTTCCATCCCCCTGTTGTACGTTTCCGTATGGAACTGGGACATGTGAAGCCTCGTTTATGTCTTAAAACCACCGTACTCCCTTTTTCCCTGTACCCGAGAGTTACTTCCTGGGTCGGAATTTGGTAGTAGTTGCGGTGGCGAAGAAATGAACGAGGAGCCTAACTCTACTTCGCCCCTGCCTCCGCCAAAAGCGCGAGAACGGTCGGCTGAAGAAGAGAAACGGCAAGGCCTGTTGCCGGGCGATAACGTTTATTATGAAAATAACAAGGATTCATCCTTGGCATGGGCCTCGCTCACGCACGAAGAACCGGGCAAGCACCCTTTTTCATTAAAAACGTCCCATACATGTACAGTTCATACGGAAAGAAAAAAATGAACAAGGGGGATTACAAGCTTTAAATTTAACAAGGCCCGAAGGCTTACAGATTTAAAAAGAGATGAGATGCCCGTAATCGCTTTCTTGTCCCTCTCCTCAGAAGATGGAATAGGACAGCGGGAGGGCAAAAAGAGCGCCTAGGCGAGGTGCGAGGAGCAGAAAGCTAGAAGATGAGGCAGCGGCTCGCCAATACGCGACGAAGGTGTCGGTGCCCGCGTACTCCGAGTTAACGGCCGCCACCCGCCTTCTTCGCCTTCTCCGGCCCTCCTACGCCAGTCGCCAAAGAGATGACGGGGAGCACCCCGAAGGAGAGCTTGGCAAGGATGGCCCTCGGCAGGGCGCGTGACCAAGGGAGGAGCGGCGCGGTCAGTCGAAGTCGGAGTCGGCATCCTGCCGCTCGACTCCCTCGTCGCCACTGTCGCTGTCCTCCTCGTCACTCCCGCTCGAGGAAGAGTCTTCATCGTCGGAAGAGCTCTCCACGCAGCACTTCAGGCGAGTCCCAAGATCTCCAAAGACCTTGACGGAGAGTAGGCCACCCTCCATTAATTTGAAGTAGAGGACGAGCCCCACCGTCAGGCTATGGATGCGGGCAAACGTCTTCCACCCGCGACGGAGATACATGACGTGAGGGGCGGGGAAGTCAACGTCGACTCGCGTACCACCGGTCCCGCAGCCCCTCATGTGCAACATGAGGGTTTGGGGCGGATCGAGCTCCATCTCCGCTGCGAAGGGGGTGGGGAGACGGAGACGACAATCCGGTGGCCGGCGCAGCCTGATGAAGAACTCGCGGGGCCGGTCCCCGACGTGACCCTCCATCGCGGGAGGCACCGCTGGCAGACGCACGACCGCCGCGCCACATCATGCCCCTCTCCCCCGACCGCCGCGGCAACCTCGGCCACGCCCCCTCCCCCTTCCTCTTGTGGCTGGCTCCACCGCCACGGGCTTGAGGGAGGAAGGGACGCACTGACGAGCAGCGACCCTCGCTGCCACCGTCGAAGGCCCAGAACCTCCTCTCGCCATGGCAGATGGAAGAAAGAAGCAAAGATGAAGGGGGATGGATACTGAAGAACGTGTGGTGGCGCCCTCTCTCTCCCCCTCTTTATAAAGAGGCGGGGTCAAGACCCAGCCGCCCCGCGCAGCCAATCCAGCCGGCGGAGGCGCAGGGAATCAGGACCGACCCGCTGCCCCAATCAGCGACGGCCCGGTTTCCCGCCACCACAACCCGACACCTGCATGAAGGACGCATGGCGAGTGTGCAGGGTCGAAAAGACGGGTGAGGCGACCGTTCCCCGCCCCGTGATCAGGGGGCGTGGGCGCCTTAAAGACGGTGACCCGAGTCCATCCAGTAAATGAGCCGCGCCTCCACGCCTCCCTCTTTTCATGGGGAAGGCGCGAGCCGCCTCTTTACCATGATGTGACGCATGCATGCGGGAACCACCCCACACATGCCGCCCACGTCACGCGCACCCCTCCACGTCGCGCATTCAACGCGGGTCGTGGGGAAGCGCAGCAGAAGGAAAATTACCGCGGTAAAAACTGCCCCTCCTGCCCGCGCACCGTTTTGGGCCTGGCCCAACAACTTGTTGCGCTTATGTGTGGCCTAGGCCCAGGGGCTCCTATCGGTGTAAAAAGAAGGGGCGCACCTTTGTACCCCTTTACCTGTGCACGAACAGTCGGAGCCGCACCCATGGCCGCACCAAGCAGAACAGGGGAGGTGAACCGAGGTAAAATCGAAGCCCAAGACAGCCAGAGCAACGCCAAGGCCAAGACCACAAAAGAGCAGAGAGACGAAGCAGGTTCCCCCGACAAGACCCTCGCTGGGGCAGCCTCCGCGGCCCCGGCAAGGCCCTTGTCGGGGCGGCTCGTCCAACACCAGCGGAGCGCACCACCCTTGAGCCCACGGTCTCCAACACCATCAACCATGTTGGGCCGGGGCTCGGGAGGCACCTCCATGGTGGCATGCAGATCTTTGTGAAGACAAGGAATATTCAAGATCAGATGAGGATTAAAAGACAACGATCCTCGGCAAGATCCTTGCCGAGGGGAACCACAAGACCCCCGGCAAGATCCTTGCCGGGGACAACAGCACGCCACGGTGAGGCCCTTGCCGGGCCACCCGGCAAGGCCCTCGCCAAGGGCGCCAGCAGGGCCACCTCCAGGCCCGCACCAGCCAAGTCTCCACCGCCGTTCGCCTGCAGCTGCCAACCCAACCAGCTGGGCAGGCACCTGCGTGGCAACATGCAGCTCCCAGGCCAACTCATCAAGCGCCTGCATGGCGGCATGCAGATCTTCGTGAAGACTTTGCCACCGCGCCACCTCAGCTACCTGCCTGCTTACATGGCGCCGCATGCATCGCTGACCAGGGCGCGTGTCGAAGCATGGAGGAGCGGCGACGGACGGGACAGGCCTCGTTCCCGTCCCCAATAAAGCAAGGGGACACCTAATCAATGCATTAAATGCATCTTGTCCTGTAATACGAGCGATAAGCTCGTAGCACTGTATGCCTTTCCACCTCCCGTGTGCCACTGTGGCAGCCCCTTTCGACTATAAAAGGAGGCCCATGGCGCTGGAGAAGGATTCGGCTCTTTGGAACGACCCAGCCACCGTAGCTAGTTGGAAGGCTCAAGAACACTCAATACATCCACCAAAGCAGGATTAGGGTTTTACGCATCCTCGCGGCCCGAACCTAGGTAAACGATCCTTGTGCTAATTACTAATCCTGCTCTTCTTGCAACCCTGCGCCCCGGCAACCGTAGTAGGGATTCTTGTGGTCCCATAGGTGTCGTTTCCCACTGACAGGTACCAACCTGAGCAAAAAAGCTTATTCATGTAGTCCCAGAAGTGATGATAAAGCACTCACTGGAATCACTCAATAGTATATATTTTTGTGCACTTCAAATGTTTGGTTGAAATCACTCTTGTTTACAGTGTTGAGATTATATCGAATGATTATCAAGAACTTCCAGCAGAGTTAAAGCACTGGCTGGGATATAGTTCATTGTATTGTCTTGTGTGGTTCCACTAAAATGTATGATTGGCACAACACGATCCCTGTTTGCACAAGTAGGAACAAGGTGAAACCTTCATTAGCTTAGTGAGAAAGGATAGAAAGACATTAGCATACCACTCTAACAGTAGTATCAAATTCATGATGGACAATACGCAAAACATTGCCTCAATGAACCAATGGCAATAAATTGACATGCAAAACAATAGCACTATTATGTCATGACACTACCAAGAATTCCCTCCCTGCTCCACCACATGATTCACCTCCACAAACACACATACACATGTACATGATTCAACATAGGGTGCTACTAAAGATTTGTTTAACTCCGACAGGAAAATTAGGCAGCAATAAATTAATGGTACTTAAGTACTCCTAATTAATTAAGTGACCTTGCAGGAGAGACATCAGAAGTGGAAGGGCTCCCTAGAGGATCGTCTCACATGTAAGGTAGACGTTGCCGGAGCCCTTGAATGGCCTCGACTGAGGCCTCGGGCTTCAGCAAGATCACCTTGGCACTGTTGATCGTGTAGAGCTGGGTCACAGATGCATCCAGAATCCAGTTAATTAGTATGATGTGTCGTCAACCCAAGTACTACTCTGCTGCATTTCTCTATCTATCTCTACTCTATTCTTATCTACTCTACTCTTATAAAAAACGGAGTTGGTCATGATGGTGTGCCTGCCATCCTGCAATAGAGGCCGTCCGATTTATATCTGACGGATAGGAACGAAACTATGGCAATTTTGCAAAAAGGTACCCACAACCCTCTCCCTTCCCTCGTTCATCCTTTTCTCTCAGAAGATAAACTACTCATACAAATGCATCTTGATGTTACTTACGTGCAACGCACGGGCATCTTGCTAGTCTTCCAAGTAAATTAAGACTAGTACCAACACAGCAATACAATACCACTAGCAAGATGTCAGGATAACATAGGACGGTACCATCATGTGATCTCCATTTCCTCTTTATTCTTCTTCTTCCTCTTTATGCTTTGTTTCTCTTTCTCCTCACCAGTTGGTGAAACCAAGTACATGATTGGCCATCTATTTCAGAATTTGTTTTGTCAGTGAGGGAGTACAAGTGTACTAGTAAACAATAGAATTATTTTCTCATGGCAGTCGCAAAATAGAGATGAACACATGCATTAAATATCATTCTTACCTAAAGGAAGGTTATGGTGCCAATATGGATGATGAGGATTGGAACACATATCTCCCTTTGTGCAGTTCCACCGAAATGAACCAACTGTTCCATTCTGACATTCCAGTTAAACAACACAAAAGTCACTTCTTTTAAGAAGTGTTTTGTGCAATGCACCAAAAGGTCACAACAGCAACCAGGTGAAATGGATATCCCTGTTTGCACAAAAAGCTATCAGAGGAAACAGTCAGAGCCTCAAACAATTACAAGCAAAAACATTTGGCTAAACTTGTCATGGCTTATAACAGTGGCATGGCTTCATTTTACCAGGGGCATTAGATTAAGAACAGCTAAATATTTGGTATAAGGGCATACGACAGTGGGTGCACTAGCAGTCCAGCACCATGTACCTAAACCGGGGCATAAAGTGGCGATTCAGAGTTTGTTGCCCCGAGAAACAAACATCCAAGAAACATATCTGGGATGGTCCCATTTTTGTTCACTCTAGCCACCTACTCCTATGTGTGGATAGCAAATCTAGTCCTGGTCATACCACTGTGTACAGCGTTTCCCCTATATTTCCCTTTTCGACCAAGAGACCGGTTGGATGACCAGTCTGTACTACTTTCACCCCTTTCCTTCCTGTTTGCACGAAGTCCGATGTACATACTAAATCCCCCCCTATTTCTTGTTTGAACCAAGTACAAGATTCGACTCCATGAAGTAGCTTTACCTCTAACAATAGAAGAAAAAAATAGGTGACGTTGGACCATCCGATCGAGAGGGGCTGAGAGGTAGAAAATGATGCACATGCAGTGACGTAGCGAGCTGGGGAAGTAGAGCTAGTGCGGTTTCGAAGGAAGATATACGTGAAGGTCGTCGGAATGTGGATAGGTGGGCGGCGGGAGGCCGGATCCGCCCACACTAGGGCAACAACGAAGGGATCGGAGGACCTCCCACGTCGGCGCTCGGCCATAGATAACGGTGCGGCCAGCAGTGGGTCTCCTCCCTCGCTATTGATGACGGCCTAAATGCTGCCCCTCCTCCCCTTCACCGGTGGAGGGGGATACGTCTGAATCTGTAACCAGCGGTGAGGATAGAAAGACAGTGTTACCACCGCTATCTTGTTTAGATCTGGAGAGGATGACAATGTGTGAATAGAGCAACCCTAGCAAGCAAGCGCGGAGGCTCTGGCCTATATATATATATATATACGTAGTGGGGTATTTTTTGCTTTTTCACTCCATCAAAACAATCGTTTAAAATTGTGTACATGCCAGGTCGCCGTTTTTTTGAGTTGTTGATTGTTTTTTGAGATAGCTACCCGCTTATTCCAAGTGGTGTTACGGTGTGCCAGGTCGCACTTTGTATCGTTCAAGTCTGGTACAAGACCCTCCATTACATGAACAACCACCGCCTCATAAAATTTGTGAACAAGCCCACGACTAAAATTATCGGAAACGTGGGCTGCCCCACCATGCATTATTATTTATATTTTCTCAAAACAAAATGTGAGAGTATAATATTTATTGGGCCCCTTTGTAATTGGTGCTAAATTTTGACCAAAGATATAACTGACAAAATGTTAGTGCATGTTAACAAAAATTATATCGTTTGATTCGTATTTGAACATAGTTTTCAATGATGTAATTTTTTGTGACATGCGTGAACATTTGGTTAGTTAAATTTACAGTCAAAACTTGGCAAGGTGCATTAAATCAACACATGCAAGTATCAAAAGGAAAGTCACGGCATGCATGCATGCGTTGTAATTAATGCATAGGTAAACACAAATTATTGAAATATATCGAGTGCAGTGCTTTGATGTGTCGCCTCAACTCGTACAACAATGAGAAGTTTGATTACAACGCCCTCTCCCTCGCAGACTGAGCTCCGGTGCCTTAACTACACCTGCCTTTGGCTGTATGACAGGTGGGCCACCCACCTGTTGGGCCCACCTGTCATACACGCAAAGGCAGGAGCAGTAAGTCCATGAAGCTGCGTCCCTCCCTCGCACATGAGCGTGGTGGCTGGCAGGACTAGGAGAAGCTTTCGCTACACGCTCTCCCTCCCGCACGCGGTGGACATGCAGTAGTTCATTCGGTGTCAGATGGCCAGAAGCATACCGTAGTACTCCACTGTAGTAGTACTCCATCATTGTTCGACTTCCCGAAGAGGCGAAGAGCCAAGCGCAGCCCGGACGCTCGTGTGGCAGTTTCATGTGTTGAGTAGTCTAGGATAGCGTGTACCTTGCCTCTAAGCTTAAAATCGTTGGGGTCGGCTCCATGCTATGAGGCCGTCTCGAAGCATTTTTTGATGAAAATAATCTTCTGGCCCTACCTGTCATTCTGGTGATTGTAGTTTGCACGCTCATCTAGTCAAGACAGGAATATATATTTTAATTTGTGGTGGGGTAAATGTTAGAGGTTGTAGCAAATATATTGTACAATGCGGGTCTTTTAGCCAAGTTTAGAGGCAAGCATGTGGGGCAAGTGCTATGATGTGTTGCGTCAACTCATACAACGAGGAGAAGCTTGATTTTACTACTACACGCCTTCTCCCTCTCCCATGCGCGCGGTGGCTCACAGACGAGGACAAGCTTTTGCTTATACTACAAAGAGATATCCCTCCCGCACGCGGTGGACGGACATGCAGCAGTGGATTCAATACTGTAGAAGTAGTAGTAACATCATTGTTCGTCTTCTCGAAGAGGCGAAGAGCCAAGTGCAACCCGAACGTGGCAGTTGCGAACGCTCACATGGCAGTCTTTGTGTAGGGGTGGGGCGTGGTGTGGAGCCTTGGAGCATGCATATAGCCAGGCACTTGCATGAGACAAAATTGCTATGTGAGCCCACTATTGTAGTACTCCATTCGTTTCTTTTTAGTTTGCATATAAGATTTGGTCAAAGTCAAACTTTGTAAAGTTTGACTAGCTTTCTAGGAAAAGATATCAACATTCACACTATGAAATCACTACTATTTGATACATGATGAAATTAATTTTCATAACATATAACTTTAGTATTGTAGATGTTAATATTTTTTCTATGAAGTTAGTCAAACTTTACAAAGTTTGACTTTGACCAAATCTTATATTCGGACTAAAAAGAAACGGAGGGAGTACTTGCTAGTATAGCCCTATAAACCGGAAAGGAGTATTTGCCTTTCTAGAGATTTCAACAATTGACTAGACTACACCCTAAATGAGTACATATGGAGCAAAGTGAGTGAATCTACACCATAAATAAATACGTAGTTCTCTCGTTTTCCTCTCCGCCTTGGTCGCGGTGCACAATATTGAGTATATGACTAGCCGCTCTATCTACATGCGGGACATCAAAGCACCCGGGCCCGTGTGCCATCCACCAAATCACAGCGAGGTGCTACAGTCGAGACTCACCGGTCACCCCGGTGTGGCCGTCATGACCCGTCATATCACAAAACCCACACCTTTACCGGCAGTGGTAAAGTGGCCTCGAAGTTGGACTGGACGAAGCAACCATCATTTCACTGGAACTCTTGTTGAAGCCCTTTCTCCCCTTTCTTGAAGAAAACCTCACTCCATGCTACTCACTTCTGCCATTTTTCTTCTGTACCGACGAAGCAAAGGTGGGCGAATCAGTGATGCTACTATATTTTCATGCCAAGAATCTTCTTTTTGCGAAGCACCGACCGATTCTCACAGTCTATTCTTTTCACGTTTTCATTTTGATTGTGGTTTCCTTTCGATTGCTTTTTGTTTGTTAGTTCATTGATGGATCCTGGAGCACTAGGCAAAGAGTTCCGGCGGACAACCCACTGGAGACAGTGATCTCCAGGAAGCGAGCACCGACCAACGAGTTGACCATGTTGCTGGGCCAACCCATCGAGACGAAGAACTCCAAGAAACAAGCACTGGCCAAAGAGTTGACGACGTTGGCGGACGAACTCCTCAAAGAAAGCTGGAAGAACAACAAGGGGCCCACCGTGCGTACCCCAGAAACTCTAATGGCCACCTATGCGAGGCTCAAGGCCGAGTTTGAGGAGATAGTCGCCGTTGAGAAGCAGTATTCCCTTGGCAAGGTGATGGCCCCCATCGAGGACGAGGAGATGGCCCCCGGAGGGATGGTATCCCCCGGTGAGCTGCACAAGGTAAAAAATAATGGCTTACCATAGTTGTGGTTTTTGATTATTTTCATAACTATGCGCTTTTCTATCAATTGCTCGGCAGTAATTTGTTCACTCACCGTAATACATGCTATCTTGAGAGAAGCCACTAGTGAAACCTATGGCCCCAGGGTCTCTTTCTTATTATATTGCATCTCTTTTATTTACATTGCATCTCGTTTACTATTTTGCAATCTTTATTTTCCAGTCTATATAACAAAAATACCAAAAATATTTATCTTATTATCTTTATCAGATCTCACTTTTGCGAGTGGCCGTGAAGGGATTGACAACCCCTTTATCGCGTTGGTTGCAAGGTTCTTGATTGTTTGTGCGGGTACTAGGTGACTTGCGCGTTGTCTCCTACTGGATTGATACCTTGGTTCTCAAAAACTGAGGGAAATACTTACGCTACTTTGCTGCATCACCCTTTCCTCTTCGAGGGAAAACCAACGCATGCTCAAGAGGTAGCAAGAAGGATTTCTGGCGCCGTTGCCGGGGAGATCTTCGCCAAGTCAAGACATGCCAAGTACCCATCATAAACTCTTCTCCCTCGCATTACATTATTTGCCATTCGCCTCTCATTTTCCTCCCCCCCCCCACTTCTAAAACGATTTTCGAAAACCTTTGCCTTTTCTTTGTCTCTCTTCCGTTCGTCTCTTTCCGTTTGCCTCTTGTGCGTTCATCCTCAGTGCGGTTTGTTGCCATCATGTCTGAAACTGGGGAGATTATCGTTGAAAAAGATAGTAGTAACAATGGGGGGAAACTTTGATGCTTCTGATAATCTTAATGAAAAACCTACTATTTTACACACTAAAAGTTTCGGATTGGTAGTGGTAATATTATTGGAAAAGGAGTTATTCAAGATTTCATTACTTGCGCTGGTGCTTTTCCCACTATGGGTGGTTCTATTCTTCATAGAACTAGCAATCTTGCTGATGCTATATCTTTGCTCGTAGTTGAACTTGAAAGACAATTTATCCACATGCATCCTTGCATACAAAGGATTTTTCTAGAATTTTCCAACATTGAGCATTCTTCTGTTAAGCGTGCAGCTACCATCTTTTTAGCACATGAGTTCAGATTTATAATAAAAGAGGCCAATGAAATTTTTGCGCATTATAGGGTGGATGTTGGCCGTCCTCCCATAGAAGCAATCCTTTTTAATCAAGAAGACCTAATGCGTTTACGATCTTTAGATCATGTTGCTTACAATGAAAACCTTAGGAAAAGGGTTCCTACCGATGTTCTAGTTGATAGGATTTCTGAACTCAATGATAATTTTGCTATTCAGAACAATGGGTTAGGTTTTTCTCTTGAACAAAGGCTTATGACTTTTTGCCAAAAGAATGCTTATAATGATGAATTGGTAGTGCAATATGAGGGGCCAAAGGAGGAACCAATACCTCCCGAGCTTGATCTTGGGGACTTTTATCCCATTAAATTTAGCCCTTTTTATTACTTTTGCCTGCCACAAAGAAAACTTGCTGCTGAACATAGGGAGTATGAGATGAGTTTTCGCGATTTGCCTTATCATTATTATGGCAATACCTAGATATATTCTTGTTTTTATGCCTAGCTAGGGGCGTTAAACGATAGCGCTTGTTGGGAGGCAACCCAATTTTATTTTTGTTCTTTACTTTTTGTTCCTGTTTAGAAATAAATAATTCATCTAGCTTCTGTTTAGATGTGGTTTTATGTTTTAATTAGTGTTTGTGCCAAGTAGAACCTTTGGGAAGACTTGGGTGAAGTCTTTACGATCTTGCTGTAAAAAAACAGAAACTTTTGCGCTCACGAGAATAGCTGCCATTTTTTACTGGGGAGTGATTTTTGGTTGATTCTTTTTGAAGATGATTAATAGACAAATTACTCACGTCCCCCAATTTATTTCAGAATTTTTTGAGTTCCAGAAGTATGCATTTCATACAGATTGCTACAACTGTTCTGTTTTTGACAGATTCTGTTTTTCGTGTGTTGTTTGCTTATTTTGATGAATCTATGAGTAGTATTCGAGGGTATGAACCATATATAAGTTGGAATACAGTAGGTTTAACAACAATATAAATAAAAAATGAGTTCATTACAGTACCTTAAAGTGGTGATTTATTTTCTTATACTAACGGAGCTCATGAGATTTTCTGTTTAAGTTTTGTGTTGCGAAGTTTTCAAGTTTTTGGGTAAAGATTTGATGGATTTTGGAATGAGGAGTGGCAAGAGCCTAAGATTGGGGATGCCCAAGGCACCCCAAGGTAAAATTCAAGGACAACCAAAAGCCTAAGCTTGGGGATGCCCCGGAAGGCATCCCCTCTTTCGTCTTCATCTATCAGTAACTTTACTTGAGGCTATATTTTTATTCACCACATGATATGTGTTTTGCTTGGAGTGTCTTGTATGATTTGATTCCTTGATTTTTAGTTTATCACAATCATCCTTGCTGTACACACCTTTTTGGGAGAGACACGCATGAATCGGAATTTATTAGAATACTCTATGTGCTTCTTATATCTTTTGAGCTAGATAATTTTGCTCTAGTGCTTCACTTATATCTTTTTAGAGCACAGTGGTGGTTTTAGTTTATAGAAATTATTAATCTCTCATGCTTCACTTATATTATTTTGGGAGTCTTTTAGAACAGAATGGTAATTTGTTTTGGCTACAAAATTAGTCATAATATGATGGGCATCCAAGATGGGTATAATAAAAACTCTCATATAAAGTGCATTGAATACTATGAGAAGTTTGATTCTTTATGATTGTTTTGACATATGAAGATGGTGATATTAGAGTCATGCTAGTAGAGTAGTTGTGAATTTGAGAGATACTTTTGTTAAAGTTTGTGATTCCTGTAGCATGCACGTATGCTGAACCGTTATGTGATGAAGTCGGAGCATGATTTATTTATTGATTGTCTTCCTTATGAGTGGCGGTCGGGGACGAGCGATGGTCTTTTCCTACCAATCTATCCCCTTAGGAGCATGTGCGTAGTACTTCGTTTCGATAACTAATAGATTTTTGCAATAAGTATGTGAGTTCTTTATGACTAATGTTGAGTCCATGGATTATACGCACTCTCACCCTTCCACCATTGCTAGCCTCTCTAGTACCGCGCAAATTTCGCCGGTACCATAAAGCCACCATTTACCTTCCTCAAAACAGCAACCATACCTACCTATTATGGCATTTCCATAGCCATTCCGAGATATATTGCCATGCAACTTTCCACCGTTCCGTTTATTATGACACGCTCCATCATTGTCATATTTCTTTGCATGATCATGTAGTTGACATCGTATTTGTGGAAAAGCCACCTTCATAATTCTTTCCTACATGTCACTCTTGATTCATTGCACATCCCGGTACACCGCCGAAGGCATTCACATAGAGTCATATTTTGTTCTAAGGTTTGAGTTGTAAGTAAATAAAAGTGTGATGATCATCATTATTAGAGCATTGTCCCAGTGAGGAAAGGATGGTGGAGACTATGATTCCCCCACAAGTCGGGATGAGACTCCAGACGAAAAAAAGAAAAAAAAGAGGCCATAAAAAAAGAGAAAGGCCCAAATAAAAAAATGATGAGAGAAAAAGAGAGAAGGGACAATGCTACTATCCTTTTACCACACTTGTGCTTCAAAGTAGCACCATGATCTTCATGATAGAGAGTCTCCTATGTTGTCACTTTTATACTAGTGGGAATTTTACATTATAAGAACTTGGCTTGTATATTCCAATGATGGGCTTCCTCAGATTGCCCTAGGTCTTCGTGAGCAAGCAAGTTGGATGCACACCCACTTAGTTTCGTTTGTTGAGCTTTCATACACTTATAGCTCTAGTGCATCTGTTGCATGGTAATCCCTACTCACTCAGATTGATATCTATTGATGGGCATCTCCATAGCCGTTAATAGGCCTGGTTGATGTGAGACTATCTTCTCCTTTTTGTCTTCTCCACAACCACCATTCTATTCCACCTATAGTGCTATGTCCATGGCTCACGCTCATGTATTGCGTGAAAATTGAAAAGTTTGAGAAAATCAAAAGTATGAAACAATTGCTTGGCTTGTCATCGGGGTTGTGCATGATTTAAATATTTTGTGTGATGAAGATAGAGCATAGGCAGACTATATGATTTTGTATGGATAACTTTCTTTGGCCATGTTATTTTGAGAAGACATGATTGCTTTATTAGTATGCTTGACGTATTATTGTTTTTATGTCAATATTAAACTTTTGTTTTGAATCTTTCGGATCTAAACATTCATGCCACAATAAAGAAAATTTCATTAATAAATATGCTAGGTAGCATTCCACATCAAAAATTCTGTTTTTATCATTTACCTACTGAGGACGAGCAGGAATTACGCTTGGGGATGCTTGATACGTCTCAAATGTATCTATAATTTTTTATTGTTCCATGCTATTATATTATCTGTTTTGGATGTTTAATGGGCTTTAATATGCTCTTTTATATTATTTTTTGGGACTAGCCTATTAACCGAAGGCCCAGTGCCAGTTTCTGTTTTTTTTGCCTATTTCAGTGTTTTGCAGAAAAGGAATACCAAACGGAATCCAAACGGAATGAAACCTTCGCGATGATTTTTCTTGGAACAAACGCAATCCAGAAGACTTGGAGTTGAAGTCTGGAACTCCGCGAGGTGGCCACGAGGCAGGAGGGTGCCCCCCACCCTCGTGGGCCCCTAGGAGCTCCACTGACATACTTCTTTCGCCTATATATACTCTTATACCCTAAACACATTAGGGGAGCCACGATACCACTTTTCCACCGCCACAACCTTCTGTACCCGTGAGATCCCATCTTGGGGCCTTTTCCGGCGATCTGCCGGAGGGGGAATTGATCACGGAGGGTTTCGACATCAACACCATAGCCTCTCCGGTGAAGCGTGAGTAGTTTACCACAGACCTACGGGTCCATAGTTATTAGCTAGATGGCTTCTTCTCTCTCTTTGGTTCTCAATACAAAGTTCTCCTCGATGTCCTTGGAGATCTATTCGATGTAATACTCTTTTGCGGTGTGTTTGCCGAGGTCCGATGAATTGTGCATTTATGAACTTGATTATTTATGAATATTATTTGGTTCTTCTCTGAATTCTTATATGCATGATTTGATATCTTCGCAAGTCTCTTCAAATTATCGGTTTAGTTTGGCCTACTAGATTGATATTTCTTGCAATGGGAGAAGTGCTTAGCTTTGGGTTCAATCTTGCGGTGTCCTTTCCCAGTGACAGCAGGGGCAGCAAGGTACGTATTGTATTGTTGCCATCGAGGATAAAAAGATGGGGTTTATATCATATTGTTTGAGTTTATCCCTCTACATCATGTCATCTTGCTTAATGCGTTACTCCGTTCTTATGAACTTAATACTCTAGATGCATGCTGGATAGCGGTCGATGTGTGGAGTAATAGTAGTAGATGCAGAATCGTTTCGGTCTACTTGATACGGACGTGATGCCTATATTCATGATCATTGCCTTAGATATCTTCATAACTATGCGCTTTTCTATCAATTGCTCGGCAGTAATTTGTTCACCCGCCGTAATACATGCTATCTTGAGAGAAGCCACTAGTGAAACCTATGGCCCCAGGGTCTCTTTCTTATTATATTGCATCTCTTTTATTTACATCGCATCTCGTTTACTATTTTGCAATCTTTAATTTCCAATCTATACAACAAAGATACCAAAAATATTTATCTTATTATCTTTATCAGATCTCACTTTTGTGAGTGGCCGTGAAGGGATTGACAACCACTTTATCGCATTGGTTGCAAGGTTCTTGATTGTTTGTGCAGGTACTAGGTGACTTGCGCGTTGTCTCTTACTGGATTGATACCTTGGTTCTCAAAAACTGAGGGAAATACTTACGCTACTTTGCTGCATCACCCTTTCCTCTTCAAGGGAAAACCAACGCATGCTAAGAGGTAGCAGGGAATGCAAGATATCTCTAGGGAGAGAGAGTGTGTGTGAGTGACATACAAGAGAATGGTGGAGAGATATGAGACCATGGGAGACAGAGTTTGTGTTTGTGTGTGAGAAAGAGATATTTAAGAGGAAGAGTCGTAGCTTCTCATACCTAAGGAGCGAAAGACATCTCTGTGTGAGAGGGGGTGTGCGAGTGGCACACAGGGGAATAGTAGAGAGAAATGACACCCCGGGAGACGAAGTTTGTGTTTGTGTGAGAGAAAGAGATTTCACATGGAGAATCATAGTTGGAGACACATAGCAGGGAGCGAGATATACATAGAGAGAGATAGAGTGATGAAGGTCGAGGGAGATAGTACCGTCATTGTGTTACGAAGATAAAAGGTCATTGTCGACATACAGGTAGCACGAGAGATACCCGAGAGACGATGAACGCATATAGGTCTAGAGAGATACTCCTATATAAGCATGAGTGATAGCTATATGAGACGAATAACTGGATTAAAGGGTATTCAAATATTTAAACTAGAGATCACGACATCGATAATATCATAACGCAAATTGGTGTATCAAACATGCATATTAATTTGAATTTGGGGACACATGTAATGTTATATAGTTTATCAATATTAGTGATCCATAGATTCTTTAATTAGAGACAATGCATGGTTTATATGCAATTAATGTCTTAACGGGATTACACTATATGTTGCGTGTGTGAAACACATTATACATGTTTGAGAAGTAAAAAAACGCATGAAACACACATTAATTGGAGGTAGTTAGCGAGGAATGCACACATTGGATTTCAACATAAAGTGGTTTCAAATATTTGAAAAATCCAAATTAAGATGGATACAACCTTATGAATCTGAGATCATGCCATTTGTAAACCATATTTATGTATAAAGGGTGTTGTGCTTTTGAAAGTATATATAAAAAATGATGTATATAGAATTTTATTCCAATCGAAAATGGATCCTGCCCGAACAACAACAGAATACAAACTGGATTCGAATTGAGTTGGCACGGTAAACGTGCACTCTTGCTCTGCAAAAATTTGAACGAAGCGGGGAAAGTAGCAGTAACCGCCTGAAACCAAAATCTGCGAGATGGAAATTACTGCCTATCCCTGACACGCAAAGCCTATCGGCTCGATTTCTATAGGTTTCGATAGGGCTAGGTTTGTAATTTCACTCAAACGTGACATAACCACCTCTCACCCGGATTCATACACGGTGGGCGCCAAAACACAGTGTCTCCTCGGCCGAAATTGACTCCCTCCCCGATTCATACACGATGGGCGCCAAAACAAACTCTCATCGGCAAATATTCGGTGTACGCGAGATTACCGTCCTATCCCCAACCGACTAATATTGCTGTGATGTAGGAAATTTTAAACAGGGGCTAAGTTTGTAAATTTCCTCGCATTTGAGACAAGCGCGCCCTGAAGAGATGGTTCCCCCTTCCTCTCTCCCTCCATTTCCCCATTCGTACTCCATGGGCGCCAAAACACCCTCTCCACCCCAGCCTCCTCTGTCCGCCACCCCATCCACTGCCGTCCTCCTCCACCATGCCGGAGCTGATACCCCGACGCCTTCGCCATTACAAGAGATCAACCTCTCTCATCCACGGCTTTGGACCGGGATCCTTGCATCCCATCCTCTCGCTTCATCCCCACCGTCGTCCACCTTGCTGGCGCCACTCCTACGACCGTGTCGTCCATCGTGCCCCGCCGCCACCGTCTAACCTCCTAGATCCGCTTCCACGCTGCTGACAGCCATCGCTACCGTAGCACCGTCAAATTCTCAGCAGATGCATACACGGCGCCGCACCAGAGGCGGTACTCTTTCGTATCTGCTCAACTTATTTATCGCAGCAAGAAAATAGATCGCCACTGTTTTACTCTGATTTTTGTCCATCACTTACTTATTAGTTGAAAGCAAACATTGGTTGCAAAGTTGCCTTTGTCCGGTTTGCACCTTCAGATCCGCCATGGCACGCTCAACACTATACTCGCAATGTTTATGGTTTTCCCCTTTTATATTCCACACTAGTTAAATGACACTAGACTAAATTTCAAAATTGGGTCAGTCGATTTTTGAGAGCTTGCCGGAGTTCGCCGGTGCGAAGGAAGGGGCTCGGGTGAGGACGGTGGTTGTGGGGGTGGTGGTGGGGCCTTGCTAAACAAAGAAAACCCAATGCGGGTGGGGGATGGGGTGGGGGTGGGGGTGGCGGAGGAACACAGGCGGTGGGGGCGGTTCAGGGGAGGGCGGGGGGGTCGGGGCCGGTGGTTCGGCCGGCGGCCCGTGCGGTGTTCTGTATGGGAAGAATCAGAGACGATGAAGAAGAAGGGTTAGGAGACATAGGATCTTCATCCAACCGCCTGAAATGGTCGACTGACCCAAATGAAAAAAGTCACATGACTTGCATGCAGTCATGCCTTTATATTCAGTACCATCATCATAGCTTCTTAGCACTGCTCCTGAATCCATCAGGCTAAACAACGTGCCACTCATAATTCCAAACTTGTTGCTCAAATATGAATCTGATATGATGCTGATATTACTAAAACAGATAACGTTTAATTGGTTAGCTGATGTTCCTACTTTACTTTCGAAAAGCACGTGCACCACATATAGAGAGACAACATGGACTTGCATTCTTAATGCGCTCTGGTTCATCATGTGTGGGCACTGAGCAACGAACATTTTATTATCCAAAATCTGCTTGCTCTTCTTTAGCATGTTCCTCTTCCGTTCTTCTGTAATAAGTACTCTCTTCGTTCCTAAATACAAGTCTTTGTATAGATTCCACCATGGACTATATATGGAGCAAAATGAGTGAATCTACACTCTAAAATGTATCTGTATACATCTGTATGTGATCCATAGTGGAAATCTCTACAAAGACGTATATTTTGGAATGGAGAAGTATGATAGTAGTACAGTATGTTCCTTGTACTGAAGATGAGCAGGGACATTTGCAGTGTAGAGGTCTATATGGTCGGTTGTGATGGACACTTTGAACTCTTCGGTCCTCTTTGATTCGTAGGATTTTGTAAACATAGGAACAGGAATTGTAGTGGCCTACCCACTTGAATCCTATAAGATTAGCAAGGAAATGCGGGGAGCTGTGTCGCCTTTGAGGGTTATACTGATATTAACAGTATTGCACCTTCAGTTGAAGAGAGCTGGTATCCGAAGCCTTTCCATCTGTACCAGCAATACTAGCACATATATTCCAGCAAGTTCCACTTTGCTGATTTGACTGTGATGCTTACGGTTTTCCCGTTATATCTACACTATGATCTGTGTAGCTGTTTTGTGTCGCACTAGCAGCAGTCCACTCTTGAAGCTAAACAACACACCAATCATAAGTCCAAAGCTTACTTCTTCAAATACGAATTGTGATATGATACTAATAGTAGTTAACAGACACACATTTAATTGGTCAAATAATGCTCCCACTTGATTTTCCAAATGCATGTGGCCACATATAGAGAGACGGCATGGAATTGCATTTCTTTGGGCGTTGTGATTCATCATGAATGGGCAACCAACATTGTATGCAATGAAGCGGGACCTCAAGAATGTGCTTCCTCTTCTGTCCTTTAACATGTTCCTCTTATGTTCTTCTTTAGTAAGCACAGTATGTTCCTTGTCAGGAAGGGGAGCGGGGACATCTGCAGTCAACAGCTCTATTGGGCCAGTTCTGCTAAATGATTTCGCACTTCGAGTTGGTCTGCCATAATACCCCAGAAATGGTGGGAGCCGCGCAGTCTTTGATAGACTAAACTGATAGTAACAGCTGTGCGCCTTCAGATGAATAGAGCTAGCATGTAGGTGGTCGATAGGCTGCATATTAGTAGCGGCAAAACCCTGTATTTTCCAGCCAGTTCCGCTTTCCCAATTTATTTATTGTGGTTATGGTGTACCCCTATTATCTACACTACGATCTGCTTACTGGCTCTGCGCTCTCGTTATCATGGTTTTGGCAATAAACTTTCTATATGGTATGTTATGAACCTATCATCTGCCAACTACCTTACATCTGGGGCCCCCAACAGGGAGCCTATTTTTTTGTGCAGTTGTGCCAGATTATATTAATCTACTCACCATATTACAGCACACATGGGCTCTCTCATCAGAATCCAGTGATAGCACACAAGGGTTTACAGGGAGCCTCTATTATATTACAATATCCTCTGCATTACAAAGATAATCTCACTATTTGTGTTTTCATGCTTTACAGATATTGTACGTAATCACAATGAATATAAGAATGCGCACATCAGAAGAATGTTGCAAAATAGTTCAATGGGTAACAAACTTGGCATCAAGGGATTGAGGTCCATTGTGGATGCAATGAAACCCACATGCTCCCGACCTATAGATTCGTATTCAGAATATGATCCTAATGACTATTCTGAGCTCAAGGAGTCAAAGGCAGATGGCCTATCCTATTCACCCAATAAGGTGCCTGTTCTAATTTGGCAATGTTTTATTGGTTGCACATATCTTGCATTGCTTCGTTGCACCGCCATCTGCTTAGTTTACTCATGATATATGTGAAGATGCCATGCCCATACATTATCAACACCTATTCCATTTATCGTCATACCATGTTTTTCCATTCAAATGATGTTCTTGTGTTTCAGACATCCAAAAGGAAGAGGGTGATTGCAGAACCTGAAGGAGTACAAGCAACGTCCTTGAAAAAGGTGGTGCTACCGGAGAAATCACATAGCACCCGACGTATATTGGCGATAGAACCAGCGCCGCAAAACCTAGGATATCGCAACTATGCTGGTCGCTGCTTTGCTCTTGTGAATACCTATTGTCCTATCGCTGTCCTTACATTCATACCCGGTGGATTATGTGACATCATTGTTCGTTGTAGCTTGCTTATCACTGTTCGCTCCAAATTATCAGATCTATATCTCTACTCTTATTCAAAACAGAGTTGGTGTTGATGGTGTGCTTGCCATCCTGCAATATAGGCCGTCCGATTTATATCTGACGGATAGGAAGGAAACTATGGCAATTTTGCAAAAAGATACCCACACCCCTCTCCACATTTGCAAATAAGGCCTTCCCTCGTTGATCCTTTTCTCTCACAAGATCAACTACTCATAGAAATGCATCTTGATGTTCCGTGCAACGCATGGGCATCTTGCTAGTTAATGCTTAAATTGATGTAGAATAAACCCAATGCTTATGAAGAAATTTAGTTCTGCATTGTTCTTGTAAGTATCTGTTGTCCTTCATCACTGTACTTATATTTATCAGCTAGTTCTTCATGTAGACTTTGTAGCTTATTTTCCCTTGTCCTCCATTCTTCTACACATCAGATCTACATTTACTCTTGCCAAAATATTGAATAAAACCAATGTTACTGAAGAAGTTTAGCTCTGCATTGCTCTTGTCAGTGCCTTCTGCCTGTATGCTGTATTTACATTTGTACTCTACATCTTAAGTTAAATAATCACCATTTTTTCCTATATTTTCACATCTATATTTACTCTTAACAAAATGAAGACTAAAGGCAATACTCTTGAAGAAGAGTGTGCGGTAAACTTCTTGAATTGCCCCCCCATCAATATGGACAAGGCCTTTATAGAGCCTGTCTTCACTACTAATGTAAGTTTGTCCTCCTCGAGCCTTCAAACTTTGTTGTGTATATTTGGATAGCTATGAGTGCAAATGTTGTTTATTTTTGTCGTCTGCATCAAATTGCTTGTTCAAAGTTTATAAAGTAGAAGTACATAAACATAAGTTTGTCCTTCTCAATTTCAGTATTTAGTTGTACAATCTAGTTCCTTATTCGTACCATGTAAATTAAACTAAACATAGCAAGTTATCTTCTTTAGCACTATGTGTATGCTTGTGTTCTTGATCTGTAATCCAGTGGTGTGGTGAGACTACCAACAACAACACAATGCCATATCCTGCTATGTCTCAACTATAAACAATGTCATATTGTATTAATGTTATTTAAATCGTGTCTCTTTATTTACCGATCTAAAATGGTATAAATTGACAGTACACTTACCATTCATGCTTATACGTTGTTTAGAACTACATCTATGCTTGTGTTCTTGATCTGTAATCCAGTGGTCTGGTGAAGCTGGCCGCTCCTGCACAATGCCATTTCTTGCCGTCTTAACTATGAACAATGCCTATTATGTTAATGCTATTTTAAACCGTGTCTCTTTATTTCTGACAAAGAAATGAGATGAATTGATAGCGTTGATGCTTACGTGCAAAACCTGTTATCTACCTACTTGTTTCTCTTTCAGGGTGACAACACTGCTGCTAGGAAGAAGTGCCACAATGATAGTGAGACGAACCCATTGTTTGTCCCTCTAACACTTATTCCAGAGGAGAAGGCAACACATCTTGAGGGTAGGGATACAACCACGAAGTCACATCTTGATGTAGTGTCAAACTTGCTCAGTGACACAAGCTTGATGAAGTCGCCGCCTGAATCTGTTCGATTTCTTCAGCCTGAAATTCAAGTAGAAATACATGCTTCCGCTCAAATCCGACTGGAACTCCAATCTCTATGCAAGATTAACCATAAGTACAGGACGTTTATTGATAAAGAAGCATAGTCCCATCAGGTTGCTAAGCTGCTTGCGCTGCAGCTCCTGGGTCGGGCTAACCTTTCTTGAACTCTGTTGAAGTGCTGTCGGTTCTGTCTATTATTTTGTCCGCCTGTTAACTTCCACTAGTGGCGACCTGTCCAGTTTATGTAATCTGCTATCTGGTTGCCCTTTATTATCACTGAGGGCGAACTTTGATGCCGAGGGGATGTAATATGCTGTAATTTCTTTGTTGTATAGTCTAGGTTTATTCTTCGTCATGATGTTGTAATTTATTTGTTGTTTCTGTTGTCGTTACTCTGAGAAAAGGTCGTAATATTCGATCAGTGTGCAATGAGCCAAAACGTTAGGTTTCTAAAATAATAATTTCTGTACTAAAACTGGTCGGTCGCCAATCGCTAGTACGGGCCAAACCGTGGGCCTACAATCATCTTGGGCCATTAGTTTGGTCTAGTCTTAATCTAGCCCACTATTAGTTTCGGGCTTTTAAAAGGCGGAGTAAACCGCTTGCCTTAATTGGGCCCGAAAATTAAATAGGCTTTTAACAGATTGAAATGTTTTTGGGCCTTGGCTGACCCAATTACATGACAGGCGGGAAGCAGGCCGGATGTATAACGGGCTTAAATTAGGCCCAACACTCTCAAGGGCCTTTAACGGTCCTATAGGCAGTTTGGGCTAGAATGTATCCATGAAGACTACAGGCTGTTAAGAGGCTGAAAGTAACTACGGACCATAATTAGGCCCAGGTGCAACTCGGGCCTTTATATGGCCGAAAGTGAAACTGGGCCGAAAGAGGCCCATATATAGACAGGGTCGCTGACAGGCCGAATCTAGTATCGGGCCGAACTGTTAAACGGGTTATTAAGAGGCCGAAGAGCAAATCAGGCCGCCAATGGGCCCAATGGCACAGTAGCTGTTAAAAGGGTCGTATCTGTTATGGGCCGTAATTTGGCCCAAGAAATAAAAGTCAGTTAACAGGCCGGATCAGGTGTGGACCGTAATTTGGCCCAAACTATTGCAGACTGTTAACGGGCCGATCTGACATGGGCCATAAACTAGGCCCAGAATATTGCAGTCATTTAACGGCCCGTATCTGATGTGGGCTATAATTTGGTCCAAAAATGTTAGGTTGTTAACGGGCCGGCCCATTAGACCTGACGAAATCTTGTGGGTCTGCTCCTGGGCTGGCTTTTAGACCTATATGGGCCTCTATTGGGCTGTCCCACGTGTCAACGTTTCATTGGCGATTCTTGTCAAATGGACGGTTAACATCTGTCCCAATGCTGAGCCGACACGTGGTTCGTCGGCGAATGAGAATTTTACACGTGGAAAATCGCCATTGGTCAGGGCTGTTAATGGGTTATCAGATCCAAACCAGAACCCGATAGCTTAACGGCAACCCATTACGGTGGATGTCACGTGTCGGTCACCCTTGACGAAAGCACTTCTATGACGCGTGATTTATCGTCATGGAAGTGGACACTTCCGTGATGATAATTTTGGTAATGTCATGGAACACTTCTACGACAGCACAGGTATGACTATCTTGATTCTGTCATAAAATCGTCATGGATGTACATGCATGACAGAAAATGTGACCTACTGTGACAAACACATATCATCACGGAAGTGTTTTTTTGTAGTGTCACCCAACCCCCACCTTGCTAGTCCCGCAAACACTCCATCTAGGTCCCCTTGCAAAAGCCCTGCTTGCCTCCAAGTCCTTCCTTCCCTCTCAATACGTCTGAGCACCTGCGATGTGGAGGGACTTGCACCATTAAAAACAATATCATTCTGGTGGGTCCATAGCGCCCACATGCCCAGCAAGCACAATGTGTGCATGGTCCGCCGTTGGTCTCGTCGCTGCTCTTGCCTTATGCACCATGAGCCGAGAGTGTCGTCGGCACGAGGCTCCAACTTCGGTCGACAAGTGGCCACACTCATCCAGTGCCACACTGAAGGAAATATGCCCTAGAGGCAATAATAAAGCTGTTATTTTATATTTCCTTATATCATGATAAATGTTTATTATTCATGCTAGAATTGTATTAACCGGAAACTTGATACATGTGTGAATACATACACAAAACAAAGTGTCCCTAGTATGCCTCTACTTGACTAGCTCGTTAATCAAAGATGGTTAAGTTTCCTAACCATAGACATGTGTTGTCATTTGATGAACGAGATCACATCATTGGGAGAATTATGTGATGGACAAGACCCATCCGTTAGCTTAGCATAATGATCGTTAAGTTTTATTGATATGGCTTTCTTCATGACTTATACATATTCCTCTCACTATGAGATTATGCAACTCCCGAATACCAGAGGAACACCTTGTGTGCTATCAAACATCACAACATAACTGGGTGGTTATAAAGATGCTCTACAGGTGTCTCCGAAGGTGTTTGTTGGGTTGGCATAGATCGAGATTATGATTTGTCACTCCGAGTATTGGAGAGGTATCTCTGGGCCCTCCCGGTAATGCACATCACTATAAGCCTTGCAAGCAATGTGACTAATGAGTTAGTTGCGGGATAATGCATTACGGAACACTGGTGCGCATCGGTCCTAAACAAACGGTTTTTAACCCCTTTTCGCAACGGCATTTGGAACCATCGCCAAGTGAGTGTGTGCGATAGGGTGTCCTTCCCACACGACCCAGAAACCATCGGGGATATGGAGCAGTGATCCAGAGGCCTTCCAAAATGTAATCGCGTGCGATGCAGCACACACTAAATTCTTTCGCACGTGTGGTATCGGTGATTAAGCATTTCTAATGATGCAGTGAAACCATACGGTCTATCATAACGAACCGTTTGGAAAATAGTATGTAAGGCACACGGGCCAACATATGAACTATGTGTTATTTGTGCCCTATCACACATGAGTTTTCTGCGTAACCCGTCTGCCATGCTAGACTCCATGGCACACATTTTCCAACAATTACCGTCTGCGATAATGTTCTATCACAAACGGTTCAGGAGCCCCTTCGCACACATACAAGTGCTGCAGACCGTTTGTGATTTGTTAGGTATCACCGACGGTTGCCGCAAGAGTGACGTGTGCTTTTCGTTTGGGATCCCACACGTTTCCTGAAAAAATTACGACTGGGATTGTATTTTGCATTGGGCACGGTTTACTCCCAGTTCTCGTGTGCGACAACGCGATATCACAAACGGTTCCGGAGAACCTACGCACACGTAGTAGCGCTGCAAATCGTTTGCGGTCTACTGTGTATCACCGACGGTTCCGCTACGATTGACGTATGCTTTCCGATGTGGATCGCACACACTCATTTAGTTGAACCGTGCGAGGAGCAATTTCCAGGTTAAAACAAAAATATCCCATTTTGAATCGGCACGCAAAAAGCAAATTCGCCACAATATTCAATTGAACGAATAAACAAAAATATCCCATTTTGAATCGGCACGCAAAAAGCAAATTCGCCACAATATTCAATTGAACAAATAGTGTCCACAGGAAGAACATTCATCAGATTTCGCAACAATTGCAATTGAACATATGGTGGCTAAATTCCAATGATTTGTCCACACATATATGCATTACATAATTAATCATAATGTACGAAATACGAAGACCTCATCAGATGGAAAACAATGGATCCATGCGTTATATGTTTAGCAGCTAATTCTTACTCAATGTTTCAGGAGAACGCATGCTGAAATGTTCATTATCACCAGTGGGATTGATGTAGTGATCGAGGAAGAAGTCGCTGATAAATCTCCGAACCATCAGCAATTCACCAGCCGGGAGCGGTTCAGGGGTCCTCGGTTTTAAGATGAGCTGCAGTATTTTTAAGATCAGAATGTGCCATATGAGTGGAGTAGAAGATATTAATTAAGATAGACTTACTGGTACTAATTCGCGAGGATCGTCACAACTATCAGCAGATTTGCAGATGGAGATCATGTGTCTGCAAACATAGTATCCATAAAGGTTGGTCCCTGCTTCTTGCTGAGGACACTGAAATTTTTTGTACAAAATTAGTCATGTATTTGTCCTGTTAGGAACAACCTAACCGGTGTTAGATGTATTATTTTTTCTTTGGACAAAATAGAAAGAGGTTTATTAGAAGCTCGAACATTTGACTAGCGTAAGGAAAGGTATTTGTAGACTGTTCGATAAATTTTCCGAAAATAACGGATTTCGGTTTGTTACCGGAGAAACGATCTCGTGCTGCACGGGTTGTTCCATCTTAAACAGGTTCCCTGGTTTAGTTTTCCACAATGCGAGCACACTGCAAATGATGATGAATTTTGACAACATCAATTATTGAACCAGATATGAATGCAAATTAATTTCAACATCATAGAAATCAATACCTATCCAAGAATTGTTGAACATGCGTCGGATCCTGAGCGTTTGTTGACTCTCTGAGAGAATCGATGTAGTAAACTGTGTTCTTGTTGGGAACAATGAATACCAATATCCAGTGATTGCTACATATTAAGAAAGCCATGAACTTACGAATGATGTCGAAATCTGAAAGATAATCAGTGTATGCGTGGTTGTCTACTTGACTTACCGTTCATGATATGGCCAGAGAAATGATTGTGCATGGGACGTGTTTTCGAAGATACGGAGGACCGTGTTAACGGCCCAGTCCCGTCGGTCCTTACCATCTAATGATGTGCCATTTGCTAATGCAGGATCTATGAAATACACACTATCCCTTGTTCTTCTCTGCGCGTTCAATCCCCTGAGAGGAATAAAATGCAATTAGCTTTTTATCATTTACAGCCTTGTATGGAGAAATTGATCAGAGTTTGTTAAGTACTTACAAAATCAGGCATCTAACAGGAGTGGCATCGAGCACGTTGAAGTTGAAGAAGAGATGTAAGTCCTCGAAACTCACATTGATGGAACCAGCATCATGTCAGAAATGAACTTTGTTGTAGTGGACTAGCAAAGCATGATGACCTGTTGAGATTTGATCCATGCAATATTCATGTAACTCGCGGCAACTGGAGCTGCACTCATCAAAGTATTCGCCAACAAGAAATGGCTGGCCATGGACGTAATTGCGTGCTTCAAGTATGTCTGCTTTTCTTTTAGCAAGCAACAATTCTACTTCTTCATCATCCATGGCGTCAGAAATATTATTACTCCCCGATTCGACCAAGCTGCTGTTAATTTGATTCTGGGCGATGAGTGCTTTAAGTAAGGGGCAACCGTTCTCTTTCCTCTTCACTTTCTCGTTGCGCTTCCTCGTGGTCGTGGATGTAGCCTTTTTGGCCACTTCCTTCTTGGTACTTGAAGCATTTCTGGCAGAACGTCTGGTTGCCTGCATGGTAGACTGCCGAGCAGACGGTGAAGCTTGGACGGACTTCTTAGCAGACTGTTTATCTATGCTGGACCGCTGAGCTGGCGGTGCTGCTGTGATGGACTACTGGGCTGTAGGAGCAGAGGCATCGGACTACTGACCATGCGTTGAAGCTATGTCGGGTTTTTGCACAGGTGGTGCCAACTTGTCGGGGTGCTGAGGAGGCCGTGCCAACGCGTTGGTTTGCTGAGCAGGAAGTGTTAACGCATTGGTATGTTGATCACGCGCCTGCGGACCGATGGACTGATGAGCAGTCGGTTCTGGACCTACAGACTTCTTAGCAGGCGGTTCTGAAGCATCAAACTACTTAGCAGTCTGTTCCACCAGGTTGGTCTGTTGAGCATGTGCTGCAGCTGGGTCTCCCCCCGCTGCTTCAGCGGCCGGCATATGAACCGGTGGTGCGTCATCAACAGTTGTAGGCCTTGCCGCTGGCTGCTTTGGGGTGGAGGATGACTTGGCCTGTACGCCACAAAGTCGGTCCGGCTGATCACAGGTTGATGCATCAGCCCGCGAGAGCTGCTGTGGCAAGGAGAGCGTCACCGGTTGAGGGGCGACAGTAGTTGCTCTTGGCAGGGCTTCAGGAATCTCATCGATGAACTCTATTTCCTTTCGTGGCCACTGGATGTGATGTAACAGTGTTTCTCCCAAGGTCCTTTGCTCATCGAAGCCTCCTAGGACATTCTTCAGGGCAAATTCATTGAATCTAGGCTTTACTTCAGTCATGTAGCACTTCACACAGCCCGGCTTCAATGGCACATTGTCCAAGAAGAGGCCATCTTCCAAGAAGGGTGGGCAAACCCAGGCTGTTGCACATTTTAATGTATCTTCATAATGTGTAAGCACGCCCTTCAGTCTGTCTTTCATTCCAGATAGATCAGATATAGCATCATCACGAGCAGCTGCAGTCTCAGTGTTGCTGGGGTCAGCTGATGCACAGCTACTCTTGTGCAGTGTTGTCGCGCAATAAGCAGCATCATCCATGCCCGCCTCCCCTCCCATCTGCTGGCTATCTATCAGTGTTAAAGTCTTCTGCATCATCATTGACTCCTCAACATCCTTTCGAACAGCCGGATAAATCTCCTTCTTCAACTTTTCAAACAATGCATTCTGCTTCACTTCACTCCTCGCTTTTTTCATGCTGAGCCTCTCTTCTTTGCCGAGTGTGAAAGCCCTCTTGTGCGGGACATTAACACCTATACCCCTTGCACGGCGAGGGGGCTCTTTTGTGTCCAGAGCAATGGACACAATGTCACATGGCCCTGAGTTCTTGTAGAACCTTCCAGGGATCTTGGAAACCTCTACCATCACTTCATACAGTTTGGCGTCACATGCGTTTTCAAAGTAATAAGATTCGTCATCATGCCTCTTTGCACGTGCCCGCAAGTAGTCTCTGGCGCGTTCGCCCCTGATTTCACTAAAGGCCGGATTCCCACCCGCCGCTACTGCTTCTTTGTCCTCCTGTTCCCATATCAGTTTCATGCCGTAGTATCCTGCCACACCCATACGGTGGGGGTGTATGTTCTTCTTCTGAAGTTCCGATTGCTTGAAACTCTTCTCAGCAAACTCTGGAGTTGCCCTGACCCTTTTGAATTCTGCCCAGTCTGCCTTTGTAATTTGGGGGTATGCGGGGATTGGGTCCTTGCCTTCACTCAAGTACTTCTTGTATAGCACGTGTTTCCAGTTTCTCCAAGCATCCCTAGCCTTCTTCAGTGCAGCGTGTTCCACCTGCATTCTCCACTGCTCTGGATCGTTGAAGTGATCCATGATCTCCCGGACTATCCTTCGCCGTGTTTCTGTGTCAGCCTTCCGAAACCCCGGCAGATTAATGTTGAGCCTTGCCCTGCCAACAAATCCACACACACTCCTGAACCTCATGAGTGCTTTATCTGGTTTAGTTGGAGCCCAGGACTTTAAATCAATCTCGGTTACTTCATATACACCTTTAGGCTGGTGTGTGGGCTTCCTTGGAGCGTACCTCTGTGTCCTGACCGGAAGGGTAATTGCTGCAGCTCTATCCCGTTCAAGACTACTTGATCCCTCACAATCTGCTGAAGACCTAGGGTTGTCCGAATCAGATGAAGATACATGGCCTGAATGAGTGTTGTCTCTGCTACTCGGCATCTACAGAGAACACATGCGAAACTCAGGAAAGGAGGATAAGCATAGAACTAACAACTTGGTATCAAGCTTTCTAAACATGCCATGCAATAATTTAGAAAATGTACGGCTAATTTGTTAAATTTGTGTGACTCGGGCGCCCGCGATCTATAAATAGGCAGTAACTTATTGGAACAACTGCAGCTTATATGTAGTAAGGAAGGTAGATAACGAACATATATACGCTCTCCGTTATTCTATAGCCAATTTAAGAACATACGGAACGAAATTGGAAGAGGGATTGCGAGGAAATATGCCTCACCGCGATGGAGAGCAGTAACTAACAGGCTTCTTGATGCAAACCCGGCCGGACCACAAGAGAGGCGAGGGTTACTGCATCGATATGCTCGAGGGTGGCTGGCGAGCAAACGAAGACGGCGAGGTGCGGGCCGCCGCGTGTTGGGAACGGCAGTGGGGGTAGGCTTGACACCAAAGAGCGGGCACACGGCCGGGGTGAGCACGGCGGCGCTGGAGAGGGTTCTGCTGTGGATCTGGGGGAGGGGGGAGCTGGCGAAGGAGATTGGGTGGACTAGCTGAGTGAAACGCGGGCGGACGGTTGTAACATCCCAAATTTTCAATTTGGAATGTTATACATTAGATCATCATTGCATATCATATTTTATTGCATTTTTGGTTTAATCCTAGAAATTCTACGCAACTCAAGGACCCACGGAGAGAGTTGGGGATTTCGTTATTTTCATATTTGGGTTTTCTCAAATTTTGAAAATACGATCATTTCATTTTATTTATTTTATCTTTAATTATTTCATTTATAAAAATAAGAGAGAGGGAATAAAATAACTTTCCCAAAAATAAGAAATATTGAGGATTTAATAAAAAAAATCAAATCTTATTTTATTTGAAATTTTGCTATTTTATTTGAATTTAGGAAAGTTGCACGTTTTTCAAAATTGCATTTTAGGGCCAAGAAAATGTTCATCTTGTTCTAAATATTTTATTTAGACAGTGAAAAATTTATTTTGGCATTTTTAGAATTTTATTTTATTTTCTAGAATTTTTCTTAGTCTCGGCGGAATTGTTTCTAAAAAAACTCCCGCGCGCCCGACTGGGCCGAAGCCCAGCCGAACCAGGACGGCCCGCCCGCGCCACTGCCTCCCGCCGCCGTCTCCGGATCGGAGACCGCCGCCGCCGCCCGAGTCCGGGAGGAGCACGCCTCCCGAGGCGCCCCCTTCCCCAAGCCGCGCCACCCCCCTCCTTAAATAGCCGCCGCCGCCGCCCCTCACCCCGCCACCGAACCCGCAGCCCCGCCGCCGGAACCCGCCCCGCCGCCGGAGCAGCACCACCGCCCCGCCGCCCAAGGTCGCCGCCGCCGACGGGAAAGCCGCCGCCGACGACGCCCGCAGCCCCGCCGCCTCCCGTCGCCCCGCCGGAGCCGCCGGACTTCGCCGGAGCCCGAGCCGAGGTAGCCGCCCGCCGCCCGGTTTTCTAAAGAAAACCGTTTCGGTTTTTTTTAGAAAACCCTAGGTTTTTTTTAGATCGGTTTTGTTTTGTTTTGTTGGTTTTCTTATTTAGCGAGCGTTCGCTCGTTCGTTCGTTTTAATGAACGCGTTCATTGTTTAGTTACAGTTAACGAACGTCCGTTCGTTAAACTGCTCGTCAGTTTTTCTTTTTCTCAGATTTTCCGCGATTATTTCTGATCGCGATTTCCGATCTGTTTTTCGTTTTGGTTTAACTTTTCGCTCGTTTGTCGGAATCAGGCGATTCAAGCGCCTAGAGTTTCGTCTCGAAACCCTCTTTCTGTTTAACCAACTCAAACAAGTTTTTGCTACTGTAAAATTTGACTTAGGTCCAGATTAGTAAACAAAGCTTGTTTCTTTCGCCGTTTGACTTTCGTTGCTTCGTTTGATTTGATTATTTTTTGCAAACCGGAGTTCTTAAGTTGAACTTTCTGGTTAGATCTCTTATTTGAGTTTTACCTGTGCATTAGACGAGTACTTATTGTATGCTTGTTTGTTTGCGATAGAGTACCCGGAGTGCGCCGCTTGCTACTTCGAATCCCTAGGTTTCACGGATCAT
This sequence comes from Triticum aestivum, assembly GCF_018294505.1. Lineage (NCBI taxonomy): Eukaryota > Viridiplantae > Streptophyta > Magnoliopsida > Poales > Poaceae > Triticum > Triticum aestivum. Next base: position 331,793,750 of record NC_057802.1, on the reverse strand, counting down.
CAGCAAGGCAAGTAACACTTTGATCATACCTCTTTTCATACCCAGTTTTATTGCATTAGATCAATCCTCAAACAATTGCATGATTAGGATCTGATTAAATTGTGGGTTGGGAAGTAGCTGATGAGGTAGCACCTATTGCCCCGTTTATTACAAAACCCTTGGGAGTTACTTCTACGTTTGCTTATATTGCTATGCTATGCTAGTAGACGTGGATTGGGTGAGTGTATCCATGACAGATGTGAGATTTTTAATTAATGGTTCAATTTAAGGTGGCTACTTAAACACACATCTGGGTGGATTGAGGCACCTGGGTATTCCAGCGATTGCCTGTTTTTTTTTACCGCCACCCAGGCTCAAAGGGATCATTAGATTATTCATGCTAGAAACTTCCGTGTGCAGCCACAAGCTATTATGGGCTCTAGCATAGTTGATTAAGTTGTGTGAACTCTTACAGTGGTAGACTAGTAGATGTAGGGGTTGTAGGTGGTACTGTCTACCCGATCGTAAGGTGCAAACGCTTCTAAAAGACTATGTCTCGGTCATCCGTTTCTCAAACATCATGTAGTGCGAGAATCCCAACGGAGGAGATCGAGTCTTGTGGGGAAAAGTGCGCAAACCTCTGCAAAGTGTATAAACTAATCATGGTTAGCCGTGTCCCCGGTTATGGAAAACTTGAGTATCTAGTACTTGGATTATCATGTGAATCTCATCATGTTACTTTAATTAATTTTGTTGGGATTAATGTTGAAACTTAATTGGGATTGAGATGGTGTCACCCATTCTCAATGTTTAACAACCACCATGATAGTTAAATAAAATTTATTCCTTTGCAGTAGGGAAAAATTGGCTTTTCGCAAAACTGTAACCATAGAGCTTTCCACCAGCCAAATATGCATGTAGTATAGCATTATTCTGTTCATTACTCTCTATGTGTTACATTGCCAGCATATTCCATGTGCTGACCCGTTTTCGGGCTGCAACATTTCATGTTGTAGACTTTTCAGACGATGAGTAAGGTGCCTTAGGTCGTGGTTCTATACTCAGTGATGCCGTTGGAGTTGATGGACTCGCTTATCTTCCAAGTCTTCCGCTGTTATCGTTTTTAGATGGCCTTAAGCCATATTTATTGTATTAAGTTCTCTTTTGAGACATTCGATGTAATAAGTGTGTGATTGCTACTCTGTTATAAATCCTTCGAGTACTATGCGTGTCAGCATTACTGATCCAGGGATGACACTGATGCACAGAGACTTGACCGTCTGAGGTCTGATCGCTACAAGATGGTATCAGAGCACACGCTGATTGTAGGACACGACCACTATGCTTAAACCCTAGATCACTATTCTCTTCTCATTTCTGACTCCTCTCCATTTTCCACTCTTTTAGGATGGATATGAGGAGGAGATCGCCACGTTGTTGGAGAAGAATGACGACCTGATAAAGAAGATCGGAGTATTCATGGGAGCCCCAGCACCAGGAGGAGAAGACGATGATTGCGCTTGCCCGGATAACTACATCATCATCGATGACACCAACTCAGACCCCAGTGAAGATGAATTTGTTGATGAAGCTGGAGCAGATATCATGGAGTCTTCGACCGATCAAAATTTCTAGTAGACCACCATAATCAGTAGTAGTATTCCCCCATGTATATAGTATAGTCCGAGCACTTTGTGACGATAGTTAGATCGATTGTATGCCTTGTTTGAATTGATTTGAGTGATATTGATTGTGCTTGTCTCATGTGCATATGGGTAGTGTTTTCTCTCTAGACCTCATTCTATTCTAAATTCTCATCTTTTCTAAACCCATCAAATGCCTCCGAGACGCGACACCGGATTTGTTTTCCCACCAGAGATCACTCAGTTGATTCAGCAGCAGAATGTTTTGATGCAAGCACTAGTACAGAACCAAGGCAACAACAACAACAACCCACCACCACCACCACCTGTTGATCATTTGACCCGTTTCTTGAGGCTAAATCCGCCGGTGTATTCCAGTAGCACCGAGTCGATTGTTGCAGATGATTGGCTCCGCAAAGTTTGAAGGGAGTTGACCACTACAGGATGCACATATGTGGAGAGAGTGCGTTTTGCCGCACATCAGCTAGATGGACCCGCAGCATCATGGTGGGAGAATTACACAGCCACTCACCCCATCGACACTGTCACATGGGACCAGTTTCAGCAAGCTTTCCGTACTGCCCATGTTTCAGCAGGAGCTATGGCCATGAAGAAGCGTGAGTTTCGCAACTTACACCTAGGAGGACGCACCGTAGGCCAGTATGTGAAGGAATTTAGTAAGTTAGCACGTTATGCCCCAGATGACGTTGCTACAGATGCAGCCAAGCAGGAGAAGTTTCTGGAAGGGCTGAATGATGAGATGAGCATGTAGTTGATGGTAGCAACCTTCAACAACTACCAGGAGTTGGTAGATAGAGCTCTCATGATTGAAGGGAAGCAGCAGCAGATTGAAAGCCGCAAGAGGAAGTATGGACAAGGGAAGTACAATTTTGGAGCTCATCAGAAGCCATGTTTTACCCCGAATTCGGGAGGACCTTTTCAGCATACCCATGGAGTAGGAGGTTCGCACAACCATAGTGGACCAAGAATGGTAATGGGAATGGAGGAAGCAACGGACAGAACCGTACCAACCCATCGACCCCAGCTAAGAGAGATCTGAGCCAAGTCACTTGCTACAAGTGCCAGAAGACTGGACATTATGCTAATGAGTGTCCTGAAGCTAAGAATGGAAATGGCAATGGAAGCTCTGGGAAGAAGCCCAACCCTTTCAACAAAGCACATGTGAACCACGTTAGCGTGGAGGAGGTTGAAGCCCAGCCAGATGCAGTAATAGGTAAGTTTTTGGTTAAGTCATTTACTGCACTCGTTCTTTTTGATACTGGTGCATCGCATTCATACATATCAAGGGGATTTGTGGATAAGTATGAATTGCCAACCCAAGCCCTTAGGTCACCCATGTTAGTAACCTCGCCAGGAGCAGAGTATATGGCTAGTCTATGGTGTGATAGGTTACCATTAAGGATTGGTAACTACGTGTTTCCCTCGGACCTAATAGTATTGGAATCGCAAGGAATCGATGTGATATTAGGCATGGATTGGTTATCGAAGTATGAAGGGAACATTGAATGCGCTAGTAAGTCGATTTTGCTTACCACCCCAGAAGGAAGAAGGATCAAGTATGTATCCCGGCATGTGCCGAAGAGGACTCAGGTGAATTCTTTATCAGGAGTTGTACAGGAGGAAGTACCAGTGGTGAAGGATTTCCCTGACGTATTTCCAAAGGAGTTGCCAGGCATGCCACCAGATAGAGACATTGAGTTTTTGATTGAGCTTTTGCCAGGCACAGGGCCAATATCTAAGAGACCGTACAGGATGCCCGCAAAGGATTTGGAGGAGATTAAGAAGCAGATTAAGGAGTTGCTGGATAAAGGCTATATTCGCCCAAGTTCTTCACCTTGGGGATCGCCAGTGCTTCTAGTGGAGTGGATCGTTAAGGATGGTTGTTGATTATCGAGGACTGAATGAAGTGACCATCAAAAACAAGTACCCACTGCTGATGATCAATGATCTGTTTGACCGCTTACAAGGAGCTAAGGTATTTTCCAAGATCGATCTGCGGTCAGGATACCATCAGTTGAAGATTCAAGAGCAGGATATACCTAAGACGGCTTTTACCACTAGGTATGGGCTGTACGAGTATACCGTTATGTCATTTGGTCTGACTAACGCACCTGCCTATTTCATGAACCTGATGAACAAGGTGTTTATGGAGTTTTTGGATAAGTTCGTCGTGGTGTTCATTGATGATATTTTGGTCTACTCCAAGAATGAAGAGGAGCATAAGGAACATTTGCGTTTGGTACTTGAGAAGCTCAGAGAACATCAGTTATACGCCAAGTTCAGCAAATGTGAGTTTTGGTTGAAGGAAGTTGGATTCCTCGGACATGTTATATCCGGAGAAGGAATAGCAGTAGACCCCACCAAAGTTGACACTGTGACAAACTGGGAATCACCCACATCAGTTGGAGAGATCCGGAGTTTTCTTGGACTTGCAGGATACTACCCGAGATTCATTGAGAATTTCTCGAGGATTGCTAAGCCCATGACGGAGCTGTTGAAGAAGGACACCAAGTTCAACTGGACTGAGGAATGTGAAGCTAGTTTCCAAGAGTTGAAGAAACGTTTGGTTACATCACCAGTGTTGATTCTGCCAGATCAGCGCAAGGATTATGAAGTATACTGCGACGCTTCTCGTCGAGGACTTGGAGCAGTGCTTATGCAGGAAGGAAGAGTTGTTTCATATGCTTCACGACAGCTTAAACCCCATGAGATGAATTACGCTACGCATGATTTGGAGTTAGCAGCCGTAGTACATGCGTTGAAGACATGGAGACATTTTCTCATCGGAAACCACTGTGAGGTGTACACGGATCACAAGAGTTTGAAATACATCTTCACGCAGAAGGGAGTTGAATCTCAGGCAAAGGAGATGGTTGGAGCTCATAAAGGATTATGATATGAGATTGCATTATCACCCCGGAAAGGCTAACGTAGTAGCAGATGCGTTGAGCCGCAAGAGCCATGTCAACACACTCATGACCGGAGAGTTACCGAAGGAATTAGCCGAGGATCTTCGCGAGCTATGTTTGGAAATAGTTCCGAGAGGCTATGTTGCAGCATTGGAGATACAGTCTACTCTGATGGATAAGATCAGAGAAGCTCAGAAGACAGACAAGGAGATTGCCGGAATAAAGGAAAGGATGAGCAAAGGAAAAGCCAAGGGATTTCGTGAGGACGAGCACGATACCTTATGGTTTGAGGACCGCGTTTATGTGCCTAATGACCCGGAGATCAGGAAGTTGATTCTGCAGGAGGCTCATGACTCGCCGTATTCGATTCACCCAGGAAATACCAAGATGTATTTGGATTTGAAGGATACTTTCTGGTGGACCGGAATGAAGAAGGATATTGCGGAGTATGTAGCAGTTTGTGATGTATGTCAGAGAGTGAAGGCAGAGCATCAGAAGCCAGCAGGATTGCTACAGCCATTGCCGATACCCGAATGGAAGTGGGATAAACTAGGCATGGATTTTATCACGGGATTGCCCAGGACTCGTTCAGGCTATGACTCAATATGGGTTGTAGTCGATCGTTTGACGAAGGTAGCTCATTTCATCCCAGTGAAGACCACTTACACCAGTGCTAAGTTGGCAAAGATATACATGACCAGAATCGTATGTCTGCATGGAGTTCCGAGGAGCATTGTATCAGATAGAGGAACCCAGTTTACCTCAAAGTTCTGGCATCAGTTACATGAAACTTTGGGTACCAGGCTAGAATTCAGTACAGCCTTTCATCCACAGACAGATGGACAGACCGAGAGAGTCAATCAGATTCTGGAGGACATGCTGAGAGCTTGTGCGCTAGATTATGGATCTAGTTGGGACGATAACTTGCCATATGCAGAGTTCTCTTACAACAACAGTTATCAATCCAGTTTGAAGATGGCCCCTTTCGAAGCTTTGTACGGAAGGAGGTGTAGAACACCATTGTTATGGGACGAAGTTGGAGACCGCCAGTTGTTTGGACCAGATTTGATTAAGGAGTCTGAACAGAAGGTGAAGTTGATTCGCGATAGGCTCAAGGTAGCCCAATCCAGACAGAAGAGCTATGCGGATTCAAAACGTAAGGAGACAGTTTACGAAATCGGAGACAGAGTTTATCTTCGTGTATCTCCACTTCGGGGAGTTAAGCGCTTTGGAGTTAAGGGAAAGTTAGCGCCACGTTTTGTAGGACCATACAAAGTTTTGGAGCGTATGGGAGAAGTTGCTTACAAGTTGGAATTACCCGAAGGATTGTCAGGAGTTCACGATGTGTTCCACGTTTCCCAGTTGAAGAAGTGCCACGCAGAGATGGCTGATATACCGCTGAGAGATACAGTGCCACTGGAGGCGATTCAGTTGGATAGTGATTTGACTTATGAGGAGAAACCAGTCAAGATTCTTGAGTATGCCAGCCGAGTCACCCGCAGCAAGGTTATCAAGTTTTGCAAAGTTCAGTGGAGCCACCATACCGAGGATGAAGCCACTTGGGAGCGAGAGAAGATCTACGGAAGGACCACCCTCACCTATTTTCTAGCCAACCCGAATCTCGAGGGCGAGATTCATCTTAAGGGGGGTAGGTTTGTAACATCCCAAATTTTCAATTTGGAATGTTATACATTAGATCATCATTGCATATCATATTTTATTGCATTTTTGGCTTGATCCTAGAAATTCTACGCAACTCAATGACCCACGGAGAGAGTTGGGGATTTCGTTATTTTCATATTTGGGTTTTCTCAAATTTTGAAAATAGGATCATTTGATTTTATTTATTTTATCTTCAATTATTTCATTTATAAAAATAAGAGAGAGGGAAAAAATGACTTTCCCAAAAATAAGAAATATTGAGGATTTAATAAAAAAATCAAATCTTATTTTATTTGGAGTTTTGCTATTTTATTTGAATTTAGGAAAATTGCATGTCTTTCAAAATTGCATTTTAGGGCCAAGAAAATGTTCATCTTGTTCTAAATATTTTATTTAGACGGTGAAAAATTTATTTTGGCATTTTTAGAATTTTATTTTATTTTCTAGAATTTTTCTTAGTCTCGATGGAATTGTTTAAAAAAAAACTCCCGCGCGCCCGACTGGGCCGAAGCGCAGCCGAACCAGGCCGGCCCGCCCGCGCCACCACCTCCCGCCGCCGTCTCCGGATCGGAGACCGCCGCCCGAGTCCGGGAGGAGCACACCTCCCGAGGCGCCCCCTTCCCCAAGCCGCGCCGCCCCCCCTCCTTAAATAGCCGCCGCCGCCCCTCACCCCACCATCGAACCCGCAGCCCCGCCGCCGAAGCCGCACCACCGCCCGCCGTCCAAGGTCGCCGCCGCCGCCGACGCCCGCAGCCCCGCCGCCCCACGCCGCCTCCCGTCGCCCCGCCGGAGCCGCCGGACTTCGCCGGAACCCCGAGTCGAGGTAGCCGCCCGCTGCCCGGTTTTCTGAAGAAAACCGATTCGGTTTTTTTTAGAAAACCCTAGGGTTCTTTTAGATCGGTTTTGTTTTGTTTTTTTCGGTTTTCTTATTTAGCGAGCGTTCTCTCGTTCATTCGTTTTAACGAACGCGTTCATCATTTAGTTACAGTTAACGAACGTCCGTTCGTTAAACTGTTCGTCGGTTTTTCTTTTTCTCGGATTTTCCGCGATTATTTCTGATCGCGATTTCCGATCTGTTTTTCGTTTTGGTTTAACTTTTCACTCGTTTTTCGGAATCAGGCGATTCAAGCACCTAGAGTTTCGTCACGAAACCCTCTTTCTGTTTAACCAACTCAAACAAGTTTTTGCTACTGTAAAATTTGACTTAGGTCCAGATTAGTAAACGAAGCTTGTTTCTTTCGTCGTTTGACTTTCGTTGCTTCGTTTGATTTGATTATTTTTGCAAACCGGAGTTCTTAAGTTGAACTTTCTGGTTAGATCTCTTATTTGAGTTTTACCTGTGCATTAGACGAGTACTTATTGTATGCTTGTTTGTTTGCGATAGAGTACCCGGAGTGCGCCGCTTGCTACTTCGAATCCCTAGGTTTCACGGATCATCAGCAAGGCAAGTAACACTTTGATCATACCTCTTTTCATACCCAGTTTTATTGCATTAGATCAATCCTCAAACAATTGCATGATTAGGATCTGATTAAATTGTGGGTTGGGAAGTAGCTGATGAGGTAGAACCTATTGCCCTGTTTATTACCAAACCCTTGGGAGTTACTTCTACGTTTGCTTATATTGCTATGCTATGCTAGTAGACGTGGATTGGGTGAGTGTATCCATGACAGATGTGAGATTGTTAATTAATGGTTCAATTTAAGGTGGCTACTTAAACACACATCTGGGTGGATTGAGGCACCTGGGTATTCCAGCGATTGCCTGTTTTTTTATGGACCGCCACCCAGGCTCAAAGGGATCATGAGATTATTCATGCTAGAAACTTCCGTGTGCAGCCACAAGCTATTATGGGCTCTAGCATAGTTGATTAAGTTGTGTGAACTCTTACAGTGGTAGACTAGCAGATGTAGGGGTTGTAGGTGGTACTGTCTACCCGATCGTAAGGTGCAAACGCTTCTGAAAGACTATGTCTCGGTCATCCGTTTCTCAAACATCATGTAGTGCGAGAATCCCAACGGAGGAGATCGAGTCTTGTGGGGAAAAGTGCGCAAACCTCTGCAGAGTGTATAAACTAATCATGGTTAGCCGTGTCCCCGGTTATGGACAACTTGAGTATCTAGTACTTGGATTATCATGTGAATCTCATCATGTTACTTTAATTAATTTTGTTGGGATTAATGTTGAAACTTAATTGGGATTGAGATGGTGTCACCCATTCTCAATGTTTAACAACCACCATGATAGTTAAATAAAATTTATTCCTTTGCAATAGGGAAAAATTGGCTTTTCACAAAACTGTAACCATAGAGCTTTCCACCAGCCAAATATGCATGTAGTATAGCATTATTCTGTTCATTACTCTCTATGTGTTACATTGCCAGCATATTCCATGTGCTGACCTGTTTTCGGGCTGCAACATTTCATGTTGCAGACTTTTCAGACGACGAGTAAGGTGCCTTAGGTCGTGGTTCTATACTCAGTGATGCCGTTGGAGTTGATGGACTCGCTTATCTTCCAAGTCTTCCGCTGTTATCGTTTTTAGATGGCCTTAAGCCATATTTATTGTATTAAGTTCTCTTTTTAGACATTCGATGTAATAAGTGTGTGATTGCTACTCCGTTATAAATCCTTCGAGTATTGTGCATGTCAGCATTACTGATCCAGGGATGACACTGATGCACAGAGACTTGACCGTCTGAGGTTTGGTCGCTACAACGGTGGGGGGGTGTTGGCGGCCTAGGTGAAAAGGGTGAAAAATATCCCTGGTCGCCGCGCGTGCGGAAAGGCCTATGCAAACGGTTGCCTCTAAGCACTCGTGTGCACAAACAAAATAATTTCGTTTGAAATAAAGACTTTCGTGTGTGCATGACCAGGTAGGCACACGGCTTTCGTGTGTAAACCGTGTGCTATTTGAAAACAATTTTTTGGGGAGGGGTTATTTGAAAACATGTACATGTGTTGTGGAAAGGGATGAGGATTGCCGTTCGATCAAGGAGAATCCAACGGTGTAGACCTACGATCCGTACGATCCGTGGGGTTTGGGTTCTGGCCAATCAGAACGCACGACTCAGATCGCGCACGTTGCAGAGGGGTGGGGGGTGTATCGGCCACGGTTTAGTGGACGCACGGCTTTCGTGAGTGAACCGTGTGCTCTTTGAAAACATTTACATTACCTAACATCATATTTTTGTTCGAATGAAAACATGAGTTCATCGTTTCGCCTCCAATTGTTTTCCACGGTAAGAAATCATGAGTATAGTGGAGAGTGTCATATACTAGTATCATGAATATACAGTACATATGATACTAGTGTATGATACTACCTTTAATTAATTATAGCGCATAGTATAATACAGAGAGTATAGTATCATATATAGATCATATTTATTGCCATGCATGACACAAATTAGCATCGCATTTAACATGATACGGTATCTACCTACTATATGTTACTCTAACTCTCTTTATATATATTTAATTCTTTGCCACATCAGCATACTTGCTATTTCCAAGTGCATGACATCGTCGGCTATGATACCACCACTATGGCCAGCCTTATATAGTGGGGAGTATCATATACTATATATATATAGTATCATGCATATGACACTAGTGTATGATACTACATACGTACCTTCATAGTGCATATATAGTATCATAGAGTAGTACTGGCTCCCTCTGTAAACTAATATAAGAGCGTTTAGATTACTAAATAGTGACCTAAACGCTCTTATATTAGTTTACGGAGTGAGTATATATCATAGATGACCGTATTTATGACCATCCATGACACAAAGTAGTATAGAATTTATTATATATATATATATATATATGTTGCGGTATCTACCTATGTTACTGCCTCTTTGCCACATCATCATATTTTCTATTCCCGGGTGCATGATACCGGCTATGATGCCCCCACTATGGCCACCCTAATAAGGCTGGTCGTACTATGGGAGTATCAAGCGGTATGATGCATGCCAACTATACTTTTTGGATGATGTGGCACACAGTTAAATGATGAAAGAGAGGGTGTGTGGTATCATATCATGATACCGTATCATATTAAATGTTGTACTACTTTGTGTCATGCATGGTAATTAATAAGGAACCTAAGATACTAACTTATGATACTATGCATGCGCGCATTACGGAGATTGCCGATCATATACTAGTATCATGCATATATACTCCCTCCTTTCCGGTTTATAAGCTTATCTCAAAATTTTAGTTTTTCCATTTTATAAGGCTCAATTTGGTTGTTCCCCATCACATGTCCAGATTCCAAGGTGCATTAGATCATTGCATGCAAGTATTAAGAGAAAGTTGACCAATGCATGTACTTTATATATGCATGCATGTATTGCAATTAATACATTGGAAAACATAATTTTTTGAGGAAAACAAAAGCATTAATTGGGTGTTTTTGCAAACTAAAAAAAGTATTCCACCACTCACCATCTACCTTGGTTGGTGAGATTTTTGAATTGAGCCCTACAAGGCTGGTTGTAATGGGGAGTATCATATATACTAGTAGTATCATGCATATATATGATAGTGTAGCTAGGATACTACTTCTGTAATGCATAGTATCATAAGTTAACATCTTAGGTTGCCTTACTAATTGTCATGCATCACACAAAGTAGTAGTACAACATTTAATATGACACGGTATCATGATATGATACCACATCCTCTCTTGTGTGCCACATCATCCAGAAAGTCTAGTTGGCATGCATGATACCACTTATGATAATACCATTACAACTAGCCAAAAACGGAAAGGAGGGAGTATGAGACTAGCCACAATGGAGAGTAGTACACTAGTAACATACAAATATCCCTAGACTATATATGTTACTGCCTTCATGGTGGGTAGTAACATAAGTGTAGTGTCATGCAAAGCTTCATTTCTTAGGTTACAGACTCATATTGCATTGGGACATGTGATGCTACAGTAACTAGCTAAGTTACTGAAACTATCTCTCTCCTCATTAACTTATTGCCACATAAGCAAGTTTGCTGAGTTGGAGTCGGTGTTACTGCTGAAGTTACTCCCACTGTGGCTAGTATGATACTAGCTAGAGTCGTCTATGATATACTAGCTACCTCACTAAGAGCATGGTTAATAATACAGCCAAGGGTCGGCTATAAGAAGTTGCCATGTCATATACAGCCAACCTCTTAGCGGGCATGTATAATAATAAGTTTTATATACGTACTAGTTTATCAATAGTTGGCCCACCTTACATCCTCACAAAGTTTCTTGGGTCTCGTGTTGCAGTTGGCTCTACTAACCAATAGCCCGCTTCTCTTCTCTTTCCTCCAACTAATAAGCACATATATATTATTCTATTCCTTATAGCCAGACTACCCATAGTGGGAGTAACGACATAGGTAGTAACATCACACATATCTAGATAAAATAGATGATGTGGCAAGCAATAAATGAAGAAATGGAGGAAAGTGGATATGTGTGATGTTACTACCTATGTTACTCCCACTGTGAGTATAGTCTTACTATAGTATGAGACTACCCACAATGGGAGTACCATAGGTAGTAACATCACACGTATCTAGATAAAGTAGATGATGTGGCAAGCAATAAATGAAGAAAGAGAGGAAAGTAGTAACATAGCTAGTTACTAGTAGTATGAGTAACATCACATGTACATATCAAGGCAAGATGTGTCTATAGCCTAATAAATGAAGTGTTGCATGTTACCACACATATATGTTACTCCCCACTATAGAGGTAGTAACATAGACTAGTAACATGTTACTAGTCTATCTTACTACCCATTGTGGCTAGTCTGAGTAACATCACACATCTCAAGGCAAGATGAGTCTATAGCCTAATAAATGAAGTGTTGCATGTTACTACACATATCTTACTCCCCATTATAGAGGTAGTAACATAGACTAGTAACATTCTATGTTACTACCCATTGTGGCTAGTCTTATGTCACTCTATTGTGTACTTACTTGCTCTAATGCATAGTATCATAGAGTAGCTACTATCATATGTAGTACTTTATTTATATTGTCATGCATGACACATAGTAGCAGATCATTTATTATGATACGGTTTCATGATATGATACTTAACCCTCTCTTTCTTCATTTAATTAATTCTATGACAGCTCATCAAAATTGCCTAGTTGGCATGCATGATACTAGCTATGATACCCCCTTACTATCAGCCTAGCAAAGGTGTACAGATCATTTGTGCGTCGCTTTGTGAGTTTTCATCCGTTTGTTCGAGAAGCGGGGAGAAGTTTCAAACATTTCGGCCACGAGGTGCGGCCACTGGCGTAGGCCTAGTTGGTATTTTAATTACAGAAAATTCAGATGGAGTTCGGACATCATCAAAATCGATGTGTGCCTGTGGCGTGCTCTCACGACTGTAACGCCCCAAGACCGACGCTCCAGACGCCTTCCATGTTCTTTGTGATCGTTGTGTGTATTTATTTGTTGGTTGCATTTCATCATGGCATCATCCGCATTGCATCGGCACCTCGTTGTCGTCATTGTTTTTTAAAAGCTTGCATCCGCTCGTAGTTGCCGCTCCTCGCTTCCCTTCGTTGCGTTCGTTGACCCTTTCGAGACCAACCGTGTTTTCGGTTCCCTCTTGTCAAACCACCTAACCCCTCCTTGCACAGTGCATCGACCCTCTTGCGCGCATCCGAAACTCCCCCGAACTCGACTCAGACTGTCGTTACCAGTGGATCCAGATCATCCTCAAACATCTATAAAATATCTCCTTTTTTTGGACTCCCTATCTATTTATTTCTCGACCGCCCGATTAAAATCGGAGAGACCAAATACCCCTACCTAAAAATCCATCTGCTATAAATAGTCCTAACCCTAGACCAATCCCTAAAACCTAGGCTTCTTGTTCCATCGCGCCGCCACCCGCTCAATCCCCATCGGGATCACCCACAGCCAACCACCATCCTCTCGTGCCTCCCTCGTTTTCCTCGGTGCCGTCGCCACCACGATCCTCTACCTTGGGATCCATCCCCGACCCAGCCACCTCGCCCGAGCCTCCTTCCAGGGCAGCCGAGGACCTCCCCAACCCTGCTGTACCTCGCCGCTCTTGCTCAAGGTCACGCCGCCGATCCCCGTGCCCTCTCTCTTTTCTTTCTCTCTCTAACCTCTCGGCATTTCTCTTCATCCTCCTCCCAGGAACAAATCCATGGCACCCGAGGCCTCCCCTGGCTCGTCTCGTCGGAGCCCTTCCAGCAGCTGCTCCAGGCCGTCGCCCTCGTCCCTCCTCGTCCTCCAGCAGCTCCTCCCTGTGCGCCTCCTCTGGTTCCCGAGGCCGAGCCGCCCCGTGCCCGCAACCCCCGCGCGAGCCGGCGAGCTCTTCTGCCTGAGCCGGCGACCAACCCGCAGGCCGCGCCCTCCAGCGACCCCGCCGTCGGCAACAACGTCCAGGACCGGCCTCGTCCCGCTCCTCTCCTCCCCTGTCTCTCTCCCTTCCCTAACGCTCTCTCTCACATCTCTCTCTCTGTACTTGCCACAGCAAGAAACCGCCGAGCTCGCCAAGCCCTGCCGCCAGAGACCTCCTCTGTGCCCCGTTGACCTGCGGCTCCACCGCCCCGTCGAGTTCTCGGAGCTACCGCCGCCTCGCCAGCGCCGCTCGCCTCCACCGCCGTCCTCTGCATCGCAGCCATGCAGGACCGCGTCGACCTCCCCTGCTCGCCCGCCTCATCCCTGCGTTGACCCGCGCCTCTGCCTCGACCGCTCGTCCCCCTGCTTCGCACGCTAGGCCGTGTCCCCTTCGCCAGACCGAGAGGCCCAGCGCCAAGCGAGCCGCTCTGCTTCCCCTTCGGCCAGTTTTGGCCCGATGTGAGCAGCTTCCCCAGCCCAGTTCAGTTCTGTTTCGGCCCATGTATTTTTTCCTGCGCTGCGAATTTGTCTATTTATCCCAGGATTTACAGTTTTACAGAAAAACCCTCAAACATCATGCATATAATAACTCTTTAACAGTGCATCATATGTTAAAACTTTATATATGAAAAATGCTCAGAATTCATCTAGTTTCATAATATGCTGCACTCATCCATGTTTAAAATGTTTAAATTGCTGTTTGATTAAATTTGCTCAAATGCCATGTTAAAATGATTTATTTCATAACTAAATAACCGTAGCTCGGATTTTAATAAATTATATATGTAAATGGGGTAGAAAAATGCATAGATTAACATGGTGCACTTTATTATGCTATTTAACAACATTAAAATTGTGTTTATGGCAGAACAGTACCAAATCTAAAATATGCACATGAGGATTTTCCGGAATTGTTATTTGTTGTTCCGGCCTCATTTAAACTTGCCTAAATAGTTAGTTTACTTATGCTTCACCTCTTGCCATGTTAATCAACATTTAATATTGTTGGGTACATAACCGAGAGAGAACTAAATAATTGATGTGGTGTTTCGTCAATATGCAACTCGTTGCATATTGAGCTCCACTTAATTTGTAGTGTTGTTTGTTGCACTTTGCCATGCCATGCCTCTTTAAACCGGACATGCATCATACTTGATTGTGCATCATGTCATGTTTATGTGATGGTTGTTTACTATGTTGTTTGCTTCTTTCCGGTTTGCTTCTCTCGTTAGCTTCGATTTCGTTCCGGAGTTGTGAGGATTTGTTCGACTTCGTCCGTTTGTCTTCTTCTTGGACTCGTTCTTCTTCCTAGCGGGATTTCAGGCAAGATGACCATACCCTCGAAATCACTTCTATCTTTGCTCGCTAGTTGCTCGCTCTATCGCTATGCTTGCGCTACCTACCACTTGCTTATCAAGCCTCCCAAATTTCCATGAACCTCTAACCTTTGTCACCCTTCCTAGCAAACCGTTGTTTGGCTATGTTACCGCTTTTGCTCAGCCCCTCTTATAGCGTTGCTAGTTGCAGGTGAAGTTGAAGATTGCTCCATGTTGGAACATGATTATGTTGGGATATCACAATATCTTTTATTTAATTAATGCATCTATATAGTTGGTAAAGGGTGGAAGGCTCGGCCTTATGCCTGGTGTTTTGCTCCACTCTTGCCGCCCTAGTTTCCGTCATACCAGTGTTATGTTCCTTGATTTTGCGTTCCTTATGCGGTTGGGTGATTTATGGGACCCCCTTAACAGTTCGCTTTGAATAAAACTCCTCCAGCAAGGCCCAACCTTGGTTTTACCTTTTGCCTACCTAAGCCTTTTTCCCTTGGGTTCTGCAGACTCAAGGGTCATCTTTATTTACCCCCCCCCCCCCCGGCCAGTGCTCCTTCGAGTGCTGGTCCAAACCGAGCGATGTCCGGCGCCCCTCGGCAACCAGGGTCTATGCCAACCCGACGTCTGGCTCATCCGGTGTGCCCTGAGAACGAGATATGTGCAGCTCCTATCGGGATTTGTCGGCACATTCGGGTGGCTTTGCTGGTCTTGTTTTACCATTGTCGAAATGTCTTGTAAACCGGGATTCCGAGACTGGTCGGGTCTTCCCGGGAGAAGGAATATCCTTCGTTGACCGTGAGAGCTTATAATGGGCTAAGTTGGGACACCCCTGCAGGGTATTATCTTTCGAAAGCCGTGCCCGCGGTTATATGGCAGATGGGAATTTGTTAATGTCCGGTTGTAGAGAACTTGACACTTGACTTAATTAAAACGCATCAACCGCGTGTGTGGCCGTGATGGTCTCTTTTCGGCGGAGTCCGGGAAGTGAACACGGCTTTTGGGTTATGTTTGACGTAAGTAGGAGTTCAGGATCACTTCTTGATCATTACTAGTTGACGGCCGTTCCGTTGCTCCTCTTCTCGCTCTTATTTGCGTATGTTAGCCACCATATATGCTTAGTGCTTGCTGCAGCTCCATCTCACTACCCCCTTTCCTACCCATAAGCTTAAATAGTCTTGATCTCACGGGTGTGAGATTGCTGAGTCCTCGTGACTCACAAATACTTCCAAACAGTTGCAGGTGTCGAGGATACCAGTGCAGGTGACACAACTGAGCTCAAGTGGGAGCTCGATGAAGATCTTGTTTGTTGTGTTGTTTCTTTTCATGTTGATCAGTAGTGGTGCCCAGTT
Organism: Triticum aestivum; assembly: GCF_018294505.1. Classification (NCBI taxonomy): domain Eukaryota; kingdom Viridiplantae; phylum Streptophyta; class Magnoliopsida; order Poales; family Poaceae; genus Triticum; species Triticum aestivum. Next base: position 331,777,458 of record NC_057802.1, on the reverse strand, counting down.
GGGACGATCAGGGATCTAGCATTTGGGGTTGTCTTCTTTTATTTTGGTTCCGCAGTCGGACCTATGTGTGTACTCTGATTGATGTATGATTTATTTATGTATTGTGTGAAGTGGTGATTGTAAGCCAACTCTTTATCCCATTCTTGTTCATTACATGGGATTGTGTGAACATGACCCTTCTTGCGACAAAACCACAATGCGGTTATGCCTCTAAGTTGTGCCTCGACACGTGGGAGATATAGCCGCATCGTGGGCGTTACAACGACCCCGTGGAAAAAATTGGTAAAGTTTGGCACAAGTTTTGATGACCGCTCCTTCCAAACCGGAGCATCTCACATGAAGGATCATGGTTTTCCAAAAGGAGACGTGTCAAACTCCTGTGGCCGGTGACTTCATCGTTTGGCCTCATAAAAAATTCCACGGTACGCAATCACCATTATACCACGGGTTTGATTTTCTGGCGTATTTCAGGTATCGTTAGCTATATTTAAGACATTTTTTGAGATTAACGTGCATTTTGTGCATAAAAATAAAATTACAACCGGAACTGCATGTGTTGTCGAAAGGGATGAGGATCGTCGTTCGATCTGGGAGCATCCAACGGTGCAGACGTACGATCCGTGAGGTTTGGGTTTTGGCCAATCAGAAAGCACGACTCAGATTGTGGGTGGGGTGGCGGGGTTTTGTCGGCACACGGCTTTCATCAACGAACCGTGTGCTATTCGCAAACCAGATTGCATATTTTTGTTCACACATACTATACTGAGATCGATTGAGTGTGCTACCTCTATGATATAATAATAATAATAATAATAATAATAATAATAATAATAATAACAAAATACAGTTCATATTCATTGCCTGAGCTGACAGCATATCAAGGTCAACATATTAACGGTTCTTACATCAATAGAAAACCGGGCATAACTCACAAATTCAGTACATGCGACAGTTCTAAATTGAACGAATTAAGTTGCAGGGTAGGCATAAAGACTAGTCTCACGGCTTAATTCCCATGTACATGGGGGAACTGGGATCATTAAGTTGACCCCGAATGAACGGGTTTTTTTGATGATTTTACGCTGCTCTGTTGCACGGTTGCGTGATTCCTTGGTTGGCAACTCATCAAATTCATCGTACTCGTCCTCATCGGCAACATCGTCGACACCCAGTACCCTTCTCTTTCCATGCATCGCTAAATTGCCGTTCTTATGCAAGGGGTCTTCCACAAAGAAAATCTGGGTAGCATCGCTAGCAAGAATGAATGGGTCCGCATGATATGCCATCGTTGTCCTGTTAACACGGGTCTTCCTGTACTCATCAATCCTTACCTGACCAAGAGGGATCCATGCGCACCTGAATAATGCCACCTTAACTTTCACATAGTCAAGCTCCCAAATCTCTTTGATGGTTCCATAGTATACCCTTTTATCAGTTTCATTTACAGTCATGCATTCTATTCGAACAGAGCTGTTCTGATATGGGGTCTTCTTATCATGTTCCACAGTGTAGAACGTGTATCCATTTATGTCATACGCTTGGTACGTCAACACCGTAGGTGATGGCTTTTGTGCCAACCACGTAGCAATGTCCACGACGGATCCTTGTGCCAAACGATTCTTCAGCCATTTGGCGTACTTCTTAGTGTGATCCTTCATCTCCACTTCTGATGAAGGCACCATTGGTAAGAAGCTTTGGTGTATCTTCGCCAAGTGTTCTTCGGCATAAGTAATGAGAACTGGGCTGTTAAGCAGTACCGTCAAATGGGCTTTCTCTGCCAATTCTCCGGGTGCAGCCATTTGCGTGCCAGCAAGGACCGGCTTACCTTTCAGCCTTCCCTCGTGGCGAGAGAGGGGCAAACCTATAGGTCTTTGTTTCATGTATTCGATGCAAAACTCAACCACCTCCTCCGCGGTATAACCTTGTAGGATGCTTGCCTCTGGATGGTTTCGGTTCCAACAAAAGCGCTCCAGTATTCCCATGAACCACTCGAAGGGATACATGTTGCGAAGAAACACAGGACCACAATACTTTATCTTATCGACAAGGTGCACAGTGAGATGGACCATGACATCAAAGAATGACGGTGGGAAAAACATCTCTAGGTTGGACAATATTATTGCAATATCATCTTGCATATGATCGAACTCTTCAGGATTTACAACTTTCTGCCATAGTTGGTTGAAGAAATCACACAGGTCAATGAGTGTGTTTCTTATATCTTTGTCCATCAGATTCCTGATGGCCACCGTTCCTATCCATGCATGTGACACACCCTACATCTCCCCTTGTTTTCTGCCCCAATGTGTTGCCTAATGTCGGCATATCTTGAATGGTGTGCACCAGCATCGCATGTAGATTGAAAATCTCCTTTCTGTAAGCATCATAACATTTTACAGCAGGCGCATCTATCCACACTGTCAGCAGTTCTTCTACCAGTAGCTGAAAGTAAATGTCGATGTCATTTCCAGGTTGCTTCGGGCCTTGGATAATCATTGACATCATAATGTATTTTTTCTTCATACACAACCAAGGAGCTAGGTTATATATGCACAGAAGCACCGGCCATGTGTTGTGATTGGTGCTCATATCGCCAAAAGGATTCATCCCGTCAGTACACTCCCCGAGCCTTATACTTCTAGGATCCTTGGAAAAAATTCAAACTTGTTGTCGATTAGTTCCCACTGAGCCCCATCTTTCGGGTGCCTCATAAACCTATCCGCAATTCGCTCATCATGATGCCACCGCAACCTCTTTGCCTCTCTAGGGTTTGGAAACAAACGCCTCAACCTTGGAATTAAAGGCAAGTACCAAACAACCTTGAATGGGATTCATGTCTTGATCTCGTCGTCCAATTTGTACTTGTCCTTTGCTCTCCTGCGCTTGTATCGTGCATGCTTGCATGTGGGACATGCACAAAAATCTTTGTACTCACCGCGGTACAATATACAATCATTCACACAAGTGTGTATCTTCTATACTTCAAGTTCCAATGGGCAAACAATTTTCTTCGCTTCATTCGTGCTTCTGGGGAGCACATTATCTTCCGGAAGAATTTCTTTCAAAAGTCCTAACATCTTTGTGAAGCCCTTGTTTGATAGACCGTTCGCTGCTTTAAATCTGAGAAGCGCCAGGGTGGCACTCAACCTGGAATATTTCTTTTTGCAACCTGGATACAATTCTTTCTTGGAGTCCGCATCAATGGTTGGCAGATCCTTGTACCCAATCATATCCTTTTCTGGGCCCTCGAAATCTGCAATCATAGTAGCAAAATCTGGCATATCAAGATCGTCGTCATCTGCGTGGACGTCTTGGTTTTCCAGTGGGCGTTTCGGCTTTTTGGTGTTCCATTGGTAGCTTGATGCCACTGCCCCGATGTTAGATTCAACATCCATGTGACACTGATCAGGGTTTGGCATCTCGCTACCCTGGGTATCTTCATCCATGACCTCCTCTTCACCGTGTCTGGTCCAACGTGTATATCCATCCATGAATCCCCTAGAGACTAAGTGCATCTGGACATCTGCAACTTCATGTGACTCTGTATTGGCACAATCAGTACATGGACACAGGATGTAATCCGCATCACCAATTCTCCTCTTTGTACTTTCAGCCAAATTCATGAACTCTGTCACGCCACTGATAAAATCTGCGGTTTTCCGATTCTTCATCCATCAAGATCGTTCCATCTGCAGCAGACGAATGGTAATTAAAAACAAAACAACAACATTAATACACGGATTAACTGATGCCTAGAGATGCGTGCATAAATCACAAGGTTTTATTTTAATAATTACTGAGGGCGCTCCATGTTTTTATCCAGACGTGCAATGACAAAAATTAATGGCCAATCAATTTACACGCAGAGTACTAGTACAACACTACACTTAGGAATTGAATACCTTAATTAAGCCACTCACGAAAAGAATACCTTAATTAATTAGCCACGCGGTGACCTCCACCCAGCAGACAGACAAGCGCGATGCGGTGGCACGCCGACACAGCAGGGTCAAGGAGCAAAGCTTAGTGCGGCTGCCGCCTGAAGTTCAACCTCCACTATCCCGCCATCGACCGCGATGGATGTGCTCGAATTACGCCGCCGCCGACCTCGATGGTTGAGCTCCTCCTATCTCCCGCCGCAGACCGAGGATTGACCTCCTATGATGCCGCCACCGCCCACCGATCGAGGATTGACCTCTTCTCCGGTAGCCGCTGCCTAGGCCGCCGCCGCCATCTCTATATGCAGAGCGGCTATTTTTTTAACGGATATCCATGGAGCGGTTATGTAACTCAATTATATGGACAGGGTAGTACATCACATACGGTTATGTAACGGCAACCGTGTCTAACCTACGTTGTCTTCTCACACGGTTTGGTGCGGAAATCGTGTGTGATGTTGTAATACCTAACACAAACGACATGTACAAATAGTGTGATGTATACAACATATATATAGTGCCTTAGTAGTTCCCGACCGTTAGCTTATCTCCACACACTACTGCAGGATGCTGCTAACGCGGCACTACGATCAGAGACCCTTCGAGAAACTGTGTGCGATGCAATAATCGCAAACGGTGCTGTATGAAAACCGTCAGAAATGTATAAAACATTTGCGATGACGGATGCATCAAACATGGTTCAGGTTTTAGTTGCGTGTGCGATGAAGGGCATACGGTTCAGTTCAATTAACTATTTGCGATGAGGAGGAACAAAAGAAACGGGCATCCGTATGAAGGCGTGTGCGATACACAGCATACGGTTCACTCGGATGAACTGTTTGTGATTAGGCAACACAAAAGAAACAGTCAGTCAGCTGAAGGTGTGTGTGATATACAGCATACGGTTCACTCGGATGAACTGTTTGTGATTAGGCAACACAAAAGAAACGGTCAACCAGATCAACGTGTGTGTGATATACGCATGCGGTTCACTCGGCCCTTGTCGTCAGTGTGTGACCTCTGTGGCAACCGTTCGCTCCCCAGGCGCCTCTTCGTGTACCGTGGCAATTGTCCACTGCCTCTTCGCCTTTCCCTCTCAATTTAGAACTACTATCGCACGCTCTTCCTCCCTCCTCCATTCGCCTTCACCCTTCCTTCTGCTATTGTTCGATCATCTTCTCCATGGAGGGAACAGGCCGGAAACGACCCCGTTATTCTTGCCCCGATCTGAATGATGACACGGTGGAGGAACTCATTGATCGGTGCGACGTCATCACCTCGGCTAGCATGGCAGGTTCGTTCAAGACCATTCTCGACTCAACTAATAACATCATTACAAGGAACCCAAGGGTCCAGGAGCGGTTTGATCTCCCCTATCTTCTTCGCCGTGACCCTGCTGACTGGCGCGGGGACGAGGGAAGCCTCGCCTTGTGCAAGTTGATGCCGCTTGATAATGATATGTATGATGTTAAGATGCCATCGCTTGAGGGCAAGGCTTGGGCAGGCGCAAATGGAGATTGGGTTGTTTACATTGGGTACAACTGCGAGTGGGAACTTGTGAATGTGTACACTCGTCACCGGGTTCCACTTCCAAAAATCTCAGACGACTGCCCAGAGGTTGAGTACACTGGTATTCTATGTGAGTTCAAATACAATCATGGTGACTGTCGTCTATGGAAGATAGCAATTTGTCGAGTTCCCAGCCGCTATTGGGATTACTCGAACTATGAAGTTATTGCTATCTTCGACAAGCTTGTTGCCTTCCTTACTTCCACGCCTCGATGGATATTGCTCAAAAATCAATTTATGTACACAGGTGAGTACTGTGATGCAATTCAATACGAGGTTCGTGTGTTTGCTGCCACCACTCGTGGCACTGTTTTTGCATGGAATCATCATGCTTTCGGTACGTTTGTCTTCCACCGTAATTATAATTGTTTCATCCACATGCATGCGGGTTAGCTAGTTTCCCTTTACTAATTAATTAACCTTCTTGTGTTTCCAAGGTCATGTGAACATTCGACCACCTATAATTTTAAATTTTTCTAACCAAGGGGGAGATGACGATGCTGATGATCACGAGCATGAGAACGAGCTGGACCCATATACTCAGTGGCGCCTGGCAACTTATTCCGATGGATCACCTCTTGTTCTTCTTGTCTGTATACAGGGCACTGCTGATGTTACTAAGGAAGCAGGTGTTGTCTTGCATGGTTGCACTCTCCGTACCTATTCCAACATCCGTTGCAGGGTATTCGGGATGGATACTAGTGTACTAGCGCCAACACCTTCTCCCTGGTTCAGTATTGAAAGTCTTGGAGGAAACTCGCTCTTCCTTGGACAAAACTATCCAATGATGGTGGAAGGCGATCCAGCTGTTGTTGACACAACGTTACTACCATTCATGAGAAGCAACTGTATCTATACCTCGGACATTGCTATGCTTCCCTACCGTCCCAATATGGGTCCTAACATAGGTCGCTTTAGCCTGGATGATCAGTCCTGCGTTGGTCTCGAGATTGACAGTAGCTGGCCCTTCCCAGAGAATCACTTCTGGTTCAAAGCAAGCGTTTCCAACGCCGACGAGTGGTTGAGCTGAAGTTCATTTCATCGCTTTGTTATTTGTTGTGTGAGAAAAACTTTACTAGAATGTTTTGTTGGAAATGATCTATAATCCAACGTGTATCCTCGTTGTCGTAGTGGGCTGATGACTTGTTGTATGTAATCAATGGTACATTTGCATATGCGTCCATCAACTCACGCCTGCTAGTGGTGTCCATATGAACAGTGCTAGTGATTTTAGTTGCAACAATTAGATAGTGCTAGTGATTTTTAGCTGCATATTTTTGACAAATCGCAGTGTTACAAGGTTGACAAATGGCAATGTTACTAGATAAACAAATGCCAATCTTTCCAGTTTGACAAATGGCAACATACCCAAAATGATAGATATGCAAATCTTACCCAATTGTTTGTACGTGTTTGCACACGAGTCATGCAAAAGAACCGTTTGCGTTGAAGGGATGCAGAAATCTTGCTCGGCACATTTTCCCTTGGCTTCCTAGGGAAGTTGTCGGTTTGCATCCGGGTGTTCTAACTAAAACGTTTGCGATGAGTGTTTTATATTTAAAAACCATTGACTTTTTTTTCAAAAGAAAATCGTTTGATAAGTCTGTACATTAAGAGAGAAAAATGCAAGTTCGTTCAAAGCATATCTTTCATTCAGTCACACTGCAAATTTATACTCATATGATCGAGAATTCGAGATACAGTATTAAACCCCAAAAAAACTATTTCCGGCGAAGGCGGAGTCGGCGTGCCGCGCCATCATTGTCATCCTCCGGGACGCCGTTATTGAAGTCTTCAAGCCACTTGTAAATCAAACATCATGTCGTCGCGCGATCGACGGGCGGGGCGCGGGAGGACGGCAACTGGCGCCGCTGAGAGGTAGCGGTCGACGGCAGCGTCCCATGCCGCTGAGGGGGGCGCGCGCATGGGCACAGGCACGGGCGCGGCGGGTGCAGCCAAACGCACGGGGGCCAGTGCCACGGTGGGTGGAGGGGCGCACACGGGCACGGGCACGGGCGCTGGCGCTGGCATGTACACGAGCTCGCGCGGGTCCGTGGAGACCTCGCTGACGCCCGCGGCTTCCAGCTCTGCGATAGTGCTCGACGACCAGCCCGTCAATGCTACAGGGATGGTCGCTGGCGCGGGCGCGGGGATGGGAGCGGGGACGGGAGTGGGGGCAGCAACCGCCGCGGCCAACTCGTTCTGGGCCATGTCCATGAGGCCCCATTCCTCCTTATTTTCTATCTCCTCCGGCTCGGAGTCGACTTCACCAAACTTGAAGACTAGTGGCAGATGATCATTCTGCGGCATGGCATTGGTGGAGGTCTGCGGCTGCGAGAGGGAGGGGAATGGGAGGCGAACAGTAAGGCCGCCCGTATTAAACAGCGGCTCGGGCGCCATTAATGGAGAGGAAGGCGGGCAGCCATGGAAGTCAAAGGGCTCGCTTCCCAGTGAGCCTGCGCAGCGTACAACTCGCACGCTTCTCGTCGAGCCTGCGCATTGGATGACAGCTTGCACGCCTCTTGGTCAGCCTGCGCACCAGACTGCGCTCGCACGCCTCCCGTTCAGTCAAGGTCAAGCCAATGTCCGCACGGCACCTCCTACAGCCATTAAAACCAAGACACGTGGCGTCACGTGAATGGTTATAATAACGCACACTGTTTGAATTCTACAAACGTTTGAGATATTAAAGTGGCAGCTATTTTTTCAAAATGCCTTTGTTGGCTGTCATTATTCGAGTGCACCTTCTCTCAAAATGGACACGAAAAATGCCACAGCATGTCGGGTGCCATTCCATGATAGCATGCCAAGTTTCATGAATTTCAGACGAGTTTTTGATTTACTAGAATTTAAAAACCAGGCATCTCAATGTTTTGCCGGCAATAAAGAGTGCCCTGGTGTTTGAATTTCATTCCAATCTCTTGCATGGGACCTAGAAATTCACCCTAGGACACACATGTGATTTTTCAACCAACTTTGGTGCATTGGAGCATGTGCATGTAGTTCAATTTTGAATTATGCACATAAAATGCCTAGAAAACTCAGTTAATGCATAAAAATGTCCAAACGAACCCCGAAAAATCCCAAAAATTGACACAACACTCTTGTTGTTCTATGTTGACACGAGAAATTTTTTGAAAGCAATAAGAGGCAATGGATGTCGTTTCGCCCCCAAAGGTGGGACGTACGTTCCCTGCCGAAACCATCAGGCTTGCTGTGAGAAGCTCTGGTTTGTGAGAAGCATATACCCAAACCTGGCCCAAATGGGACATTTTTTTACCACGGCATGTTTATGCCGCTCCATGATAGCATGCCAAGTTTCATGAATTTCAGACGAGTTTTGGATTTACTAGAATTTAAAAACCAGGCATCTCAATGTTTTGCCGGCAATCAACGGTGCCCTAGTGTTTGAAATTCATTCCCATTTCTTGCATGGGACCTAAGCATGCACCCAAGGACTCATATTTGATTTTTAAACCAATTTATATGGACTGGAGCATGTGCATGTAGTTCAAATTTGAATTATGCACATAAATGCATTGAAAGCTCAGTTAATGCATAAAAATGTCCAAACGAACCTCGAAAAATCCCAAAAATTGACACAACACTCCTGTTGTTCTATGTTGACACGAGAAAAAATTTGAAAGCAATAAGAGGCAATGGATATTGTTTCATCCCCAAAGGTGAGACGTTCCCTATCGAAACCATCATGCTTGTTGTGAGAAGCTATGGTTTGTGAGAAGCATATACCCAAACCTGTCCCAAATGGGACAAATTTTTACCATGGCATGTTTATGCCGCTCCATGATAACATGCCAAGTTTCGTGAATTTCAAACGAGTTTTGGATTTACTAGATTAAAAAACCAGGCATCTCAATGTTTTGCCGGCAATCAACGGTGCCCTGGTGTTTGAAATTCATTCCCATTTCTTGCATGGGACCTAAGCATGCACCTAAGGACACATATTTGATTTTTCAACCAATTTATATGCACTGGAGCATGTGCATGTAGTTCAAATTTGAATTATGGACATAAATGCATTGAAAACTCAGTTAATGCATAAAAATGTCCAAACGAACCCCGAAAAATCCCAAAAATTGACACAACACTCCTGTTGTTCTATGTTGACACGAGAAAAATTTGAAAGCAATAAGAGGCAATGGATATCGTTTCATCCCCAAAGGTGGGACGTTCCCTATCGAAACCATCATGCTTGTTGTGAGAAGCTCTGGTTTGTGAGAAGCATATACCCAAACCTGCCCCAAATGGGACAATTTTTTTACCACGGCATGTTGAAGCCGCTCCATGATAGCATGCCAAGTTTCATGAATTTCAGACGAGTTTTGGATTTACTAGAATTTAAAAACCAGGCATCTCAACGTTTTTCCGGCAATCAACCGTGACCTGGTGTTTGAATTTCATTCCAATCTCTTGCATGGGACCTAGAAATTCACCCAAGGACACACATGTGATTTTTCAACCAACTTTAGTGCACTGGAGCATGTGCTTGTAGTTCAAATTTGAATTATGCACATAAAATGCCTACAAAACCTAGTTAATGTATAAAAAAGGCCAAACGAACCCCAAAAAATTCCAAGATTAAACACAATACTCCTGTTGTTCTATGTTGACACTAGAAATTTTATGAAAGAAATAAGAGGCAACGGATATCGTCCCGTCCCCAAAGGTGGTACGTTCCCTATCGAAACCATCATGCTTGTGCTGAGAAGCTCTTGTTTGTGAGAAGCTTATACTCAAACCTGCCCCAAATGGGACAGAATTTTCACCACGGCATGTTGATGCCGCTCCATCATAGCATGCCAAGTTTCATGAATTTCAGACGAGTTTTGGATTTACTAGAATTTAAAAACCAGGTATCTCAATGTTTTGCCGGCAATCAACAGTGCCCTGGTGTTTGAAATTCATTCCCATCTCTTAAATGGGACCTAGAAATTCACCCAAGGACACACATGTGATTTTTCAACCAACTTTGGTGCATTGGAGAATGCGCTTGTAGTTCAAATTTGAATTACGCACATAAAATGCCTAGAAACCCCATTTAATGTATAAAAAGGCCAAACGAACCCTAAAAAATTCATTCCCATTTCTTCCATGGGACCTAAGCATGCGCTGAAGGACACCGATTTGATTTTTCAACCAATTTGTATGCACCGGAGCATGTGCATGTAGTTTAATTTTGAATTGTGCACGTGAAATGGCTAAAAAAACCAGTTTATTTTATAAAATGTCCAAACGAACCCTGAATAATTCCAATTCTTTTACAACACACATATAGTTGCATGTTCACTGCGGATAAAAGGTCTAGCAATTCAAACAATGTCCATTGCCGCTATGACCCCATTTTGTAATTCAAATCAAGTAGATCCCACACAGTTTATTATCACCAACCGTGTGAGATGTAGTACAAAATATCTTGGAGCACCGTCGGTGTATAGTACGCCTATGGCTTACGCGAGAAGGTGCGTCGGCTACAGCCCACAGCCGGCGTGTCAAGCACACTAGCTCACTCCCCAAAAACTCCCGCCTCTGCATCCCTCGCAATCTCGAAAATATCTACCGCCTGGAAGGTTTTAATGTTTGATATCACACGATTGGTATGTGTGGACTGTGTGCGATGTCTGTTACTCCCGCTCTGCTTCAGTCCCTTGATTCAAATTTTTAGTAGCCCTAGCATTTTACTCCCGCCTCTGCATCCCTCGCAATCTCAAAAATTTCTGCTCGCCCTTGATCCAAATTTTTGGTAGCCCCGCCTTGTTACTCCCGACTAGTAAAATTTTCAGTTGCCGCAGTATTTCCTCAAACACAACCTTGCTCCCCCTCCCTCCACACACACACACCCCAAAACCTCCGCTCACACAGACACACACAACCCTTGAAACCATTGGTAGGTCACCGCCATCGTCGATGCCTCCATCCTCAACCTCTGCCTGTGTGCCGGGGAGCTCGAGGATCCAATGGCCAAAAAGAGGTTTATCGCGGCCTTTTCCCCGACGCCGGCGAGGTGGCCGCCGAGGTGTCCCCGTCGTCCTCCGCGGGCCTGATCCGCCGTCGCCGGTCCCCCGATTCGCCCGCCGTCGCGCCCTACGCCGGTTCGAGGACTTCCCCGTCCTCCCTCGGACCAGGCAGCCGACGAAGTCCTACCTCGGGGCCCGGCAGCGGCGGTGGGGGACGTGGGTCACCGAGATTACAGATCGAGAGACCCACACCCGTCGGTGGCTCGGTAGCTTCCACATGGCCGAGCTCGCGGCCATGGAGTACGATCGCTGGCAGGTCCGCTACCACGGTGCGGCGGCTAGGCTCAATTTCCCCTTTGGCACACGTCCGGTCCACATCGTTCTGCCGGAGCCAGGGGTGGTGAGCTTGGCTATGGCGCGGGAGGACGGCGAGGCATGGGAGCGCCTCGAGGCCGAGGCCGCCGGCAAGGCCTACATGCAAGAGCTCCGCCGGCAGCACCCGGAGCTCGTGGAGGCGGAGCGGGCAATCTTTTCCAGCGCGGAGGGCAGCGAGGTTATCGTGCTCGCCTCCGATGACGAGGTGGAAGGCGGCGAGGACGGCGGCGCCGAGGGCGGCGAGGTTATCGCGCTCTCCTCTGATGACGAGGTCGAAGGCGGCGGCGACGGCGACACGGAGGGCGTCGAGGTGGGCCCCGAGGACGAGGAGATCGACGTCTACGAGTGGAGGAGTGCCTTCCCCAACAACCCCGACGACGGTACTGGCCCGGACCCGGCTCACGGCACACCGTACATGACGAGGAAGGATTGGCTCGACCTCTACTTCAACCAAAAGTAGTTTAGCTTAGTTTAAATTTATGTTTTATGTTCGGTTATGCAAAACTATCTATGTTTATGTTTGAATGCATGCTACTTTTGGTTGAACCTGCTTTGAACTTGATCAAATTGAAGTTTACAACCTTAAATTTAGGGGATCGACTAGAAAAGGGCAAAAATTGTTGGAGTATATATATATATATATATCCACTAAGGGTTTTAGTCCTTTAACTTTTTAAGGATCACCTAGAGATGTCCTTATGACTTGTTTATTTCAGTTCTTCACAATGTGATGCTCTATATGTGCAATTATTTGTTGTGCAGTTCAATTTCATCAATAACAGTTTCAACAATATCACTATGAATTACGATATTTGGTTGTTGTTAAGGATATTGCAGTTAACATGCCTTTTCGTTTTTCAATTGTTGTTTAGCAACATGCATTGTACTGAATGACTAAATATGCAATCCCATGCTACAGAGCAACAAGGAAGAGTGTTACCTTAATGTTCTGATGATGTCTAGATATACATGTAATAAAATCTTATATAATGGGATGGATGGAGTGTTGTAGTACATCATTTTTCAATTGTTGTTTAGCTTCTAATATTAACTTGGTGCTTTTAGGTACATAAATCATTGCCAAAGATCCACACTTCGACCCTTTCTGCGTATGGGGCAATGAGATATTCATGAACCAGCATCAAGTGAGGAAACAGATAAAGATTGTTACTAAAATGGTTCAAAAGATGTCAATCGAACTATTTGTTTACACTTAATGCAAGACAATAGTGAACTGCAGGATGGTAAGTAAGAACCCTGTAGCCTTCTTTTTACTGCCCGTAATGAGTTGTGTTAGATGACAATATCTGAATCTTTTTTCTTTTGCAGTGGATCCTGAAGCAGTTTACTCAAGATTACCTCTCAAACTACATGATTGGCGGCCGGCCATCACAAGGGGTTGGACTAGAGTCCTGGATGCCTTCTGCATCCAGGAGAGCACAATAGGGCCATTCCGCTTCACCTTGTTCAGCAACTGGAATGTCTGTCGCCTCTTTCTTTACCATCTGTAATAGTACAAGTATTGAACCCTGGTACATCATTCTTTATTTGATGCTTCTGTAATTCTTAAACATATGTACCTGTGAATCGAATAATGCATTGGTTGTTTGAACCTGATGGATATGAATAAAGCTATAGCCTACTTTCAAGTTTAAATTAGCTACAATTTTAAATAGCAGCAATTAAATTAGGGCGAAATTACGTTGTGCAGGTCATTACGGCACACACAGTTGGTAAAACACAAATGTTTGCGATATACACCATAATCTGAGATGGTTCACAAAGAGGAAACGTCTGCAAGCATGCACACAGTTGCCGTTCGCAAAGCGTGTGTGATGTCGACACTATCACATATGGTGCGGGAAAACTAAATGTGTGTGATTGTCTACCTATCATACACGGTTTATAATCATGAACTGTTTGTGATGTGTCAGGCATAGTAAATCTCATGTGCCTGGAACCTGCCTAGAATCTGCCTGGAAAGCTCCCGTGCCTAGAATATGCCTGGTTTTAGGCAGAACCACAAAACTCCGACTGCGATGGCAATGCGAGCACAAACGAGTAGCAAGGATGAAGCATTTGGGATATTCGAGATATCGGAAACGGTTATATAGGGACAACTGTATGCATCAAGGCTCCCTATCCCTAACGGTTTCTGGGTCGTGTGGGAAGGACCCCCTTGGCGACGGTTCCAAATGCCGTCGCGGAAAGGGGTTAAAAACCGTTTGTTTAGGACCGACGCGCACCAGTGACAGTTTCCCCATTTCCCCCAAATCCCTACATAGCCTCCAAATTCCCTCGCGTGGCGCTGACATTGGGGGAATGCGGACGAGTGGTGCTGATGGTTTCGGTGCAGCTGCTCCTGCTCGTATCACTGCCACGACGGCGGTCGCTGCCGAGCACTTGCCTAAGGTCATCAGAAGGCAGGTGTAGTACGGATCGGAATCGTCCTGTCAGGTTCCAATCTATCCCAATCTTTTTTAGCATGTCCAAAGTATAGATCCTTGCTGAATCCGTCCTGAATGACCCCCCCCCCCAAGAAAGCGATCTGCCGCTGGATCCGGAGCTTGACTCCAGACTCCCGCAACACGAGTTCGACTCCAAGTTTTGCGCCACCGAGAAGTACCAAAAGCTGAGTTGTATGCACGGGCACACTCCCGCTCGACGTGTATGCATGGAGGGATTCCACATTGGCAGGCGGTTTCTCAGTTGCCCCTTAGAGGTTAGTGCTAATTAAGTTCATCATTTTACTTCAGTTAATGCCACCGCTCATCCAGAATACTATTTAACATTGGCGGGGATATGAGGCTTGTGCCTTTGTTAACTGGCTGGATGAAGAATGGCATGGCAGGGCTCGGAGTGTTATCACCAAGCTCGCAGAAGATAACGTAAAGCTGAAGAAGAAACTGGCTGATCTAGAATGTACAATTAGTACGGTGAAGCAAGAAAGAATCAATCACAGGCAACAGATGAAAGCAAGAGACAAGAAGGAACTAGCATGTGTAGTGTGGTTGTCGCATTAGCCATGTTCTATGCGCTGTTTGCAATGATGATTAGGGGTTTTGTTTGACAGTATTGCTAAAGCACATCCAGATGTGCTCTAACTAATGCATATCTAGGTCCTATGCCATTGATGTTACATGAAGATTCATGCAAATATTTTTCTTTGTCTTTTTTATTTTCCTTTCTAGTTTGATTATTACTGGCTTTATTAATAAGAAGAGATCAATGTATTGCTTGCCAACTGTCCTACTCCGTTCGTACCGGTACCGGTGCATAATCCCAAAACTCTTTCCTTGTTTTTGTCCTGAAAAAGGAAACCAGCCAAATAGCCAATAGGAGTCCTGAGCAACCCCGGGAATTTGGAGCGACTAGGTACAAATAATTGCGGTTGATTATATCGGCGGTTAGATAATACGTCAACCCCCGCTTCAATCCCCGCTTCAATTGGCAGTTCCTCTTCTCTGCATACCCCACTTAAGTGTCCACCATCTTCCTCGTCCCCGGCAGGCCGCGCTACACACTGGCACACACTCTGCAACCATGTCGAGCGATAGCGAGGACGACAGTTCGGCCAGCAGTCTGGCGCCCGATGATAGGTCAACACCGGAATCATCCCGCTCGTCTTTCATGAGTCCGCCGTCGAGCCCAGACCTTGATTATATCCGGTTCATGGAAGGGACGCTGCCTCCGGAGTCGTCAGACGACAACCAGACGGACGAAGAGCCGTAGGAGGATGAAGAAGAGGATGACGATGATGAGGAGGAGGAATGGTCGAACGAGGAGGAGGAGGACGACGACAACAACGACGATGATGACGGCGGCGGCGATGAAAAGCCAACGGTCAGCGGCAAGAAGCGTCCTCGCCAAGACGATGTTGCGGGGCCATCCAACAAGAACAACAACAAGAAGAAGGACTAAATTAAGTAGACTGTATGTATCTCTGTTTATCCTGTCAATCTCATCGCAGATGGTTAGTAACATGTATTCGACAGAGATCTTCTACATTATCGCCGACAGGTTGGTTTGTTGAACTGTGTGCCTTGACGAGCACACAATTCACAAAAATGACCGTATGGGCTGTCTATAATGATCGCACAATTCTGATTACCGACCTGTTTGCCGGGTATCACACACATCTTGTTACGCCGAATTGTTTGTGTTCACCTCACTCATCACAAATGGTTCATCGGAGTGAACTGTATGCCGTATATCGCACACACCTTGATCTGACTGCCCGTTTCTGTTGTTCTGTCTCATCGCAAACAATTCGTACAGATCAACCGTATGCCCTTCATCGCACACGCAACTATAATCTGAACCATGTTTGATGTATCATTCATCACAAACATTTTGCATCATTTCTGACGGTTTTCATACAGCACCGTTTGCGATTATTGCATCGCACACAGTTTCTCGAAGGGTCTCTGATTGTAGTGTCGCGTTAGCAGCATCCTGCAGTAGTGGAACGAGTAAAGAGACTTGCCGGTAACGAGATTGAACTAGGTATAAGGATACCGACGATCGAATCTCGGGCTAGTAACATACCGATGACAAAGGAAATGACGTATGTTGTCATTGCGGTTTGACCGATAAAGATCTTCATAGAATATGTAGGAACCAATATGACCATCCAGGTTCCGCTATTGGTTATTGACCGGAGATATGTCTCGGTCATGTCTACATAGTTCTCGAACCCGCAGGGTCCGCGCGCTTAACGTTCGATGATGATTTGTATCATGAGTATGTGTTTTGGTGACCGAAGATTGTTCGGAGTCCCGGATGAGATCACGGACATGATGAGGAGTCTCAAAATGGTCGAGAGGTAAAGATTGATATATTAGAAGGTAGTATTCGGACACCGGAAGGGTTCCGGAGCGTATCAGGTACATACCGGAGTACCGGAGGGGTTATCGGAACCCCCCGGGGAAAGATATGGGCCATAGGAGGGAGGCTAACCAGCCCACAAGGGGCTGGTGCGCCCCCCACAAGGGAGGAGGCCGAATTGGTTTAGGGAAGGGGGCGCCACCCCCCTTTCCTTCTCCTACTCCCTCTCCTCCCCCCTTTCCACCTACATGAGAAGGAAAAGAGGGGGGCGAATCCTACTAGGACTAGGAGTCCTAGTAGGACTCCCCCCTTATAGCGCGCCCCCTAGGGCCGGCCTCCTCCCTCTCCCTCCTTTATATACGCGGGCAGGGCGCCCCTTGGAGTTACACCAATTGTTCCAAGCCGTGTGCGACGTCTCCCTCCACGGTTTACTCCTCCGGCCATATTCACGTAGTGCTTAGGTGAAGCCCTGCGCAGATCACATCACCATCACCATCACCACGTCGTCGTGCTGACGAAACTCTCCCTCGACCCTCTGCTGGATCAAGAGTTCGAGGGACGTCATTGAGCTGAACGTGTGCTGAACTCGGAGGTGTCGTACATCCGGTACTAGATTGGTTGGATCGTGAAGACGTTCGACTACATCAACCGCATTAACCTAACGCTTCCGCTGTGAGTCTACGAGGGTACGTAGACACACTCTTCCCCTCTCGTTGCTATGCATCTCCTAGATAGATCTTGCGTGATTGTAGGAATTTTTTTGAAATTCCATGCTACATTCCCCAACACACACTTCCTTAGAGAAGGTGCAGCTCACCATGAGATGACTCATTGTCTCGTCTTGCTGATCGCAGAAAGGGCATGCATCCTGGTGAGGTAGCCCACGCCTAGCTAGTCTGTCGGATGTCTAGCACCAATTTTTGAGAGCTAGCCACGCAAAGAATCGACATTGCAGTGGTGCTCTCGATCCCCATGTGAATGAGGCCGTAGGCGCCACTTCGAGCCCCGCAAACCTTACCGCATACGCCGAGCGCGCCGAGAACATGTCGTCTTTTTCCCACGCCCAGATGACCGAGTCTGGTGCATCCGTATCCAGCTGCATAGTCTCTACTCTCGACCAGAGGAGCAGGAACTGCTGTAGCGCAACCTCACTTATGTCTGGCCCAATGTCTCATGCCCACGATGCGCCCTCCATGGCTGCCGAGACTGTTCGCGCCAATCTTGTTCGCTTTGGAACCCTATCATAAATCAACGGTGCAAGCTCACGGATGCGGAAGCCCTGCAACCATCGGTCCTCCCAGAACAACGTTTCATGCCCATCCCCGACCACGACTCTAGTCGCTGCATGAAACAATGCCATTGATTCCTTTGGCACTCTGATAGGTAGGCCTAACCATGGCCTCAACTTGTCTGTCCTCTGGAGCCACGACCATCTTACTTGCAGGGTTGTGTTCAGCCAACGAAGATTCGGGATGCCTAGACCGCCAGCCCACTTAGGTCAACAGACCATGTCCCATGCAACCGAGAAGTTTCCTCCATTGGCCTCCTTCTTTCCACACCATAGGAAACCTCGGCAAATGCGAACCATCGTTGATAATGTCTTGGGGGGTAGATCCAATGCAAGCATGTCATGAATGGGAATCACACATAGCACTGATGTAATTAGTATTAGCCATCCACTCTTGGGCATTAGTGGTGCCCGCCAGTTTGGGAGGCAGTTTGCAAGTTGGTCCACGAGACCTTGAAGCTGCGCAGCTGTTTGTTTGCGAATTTGTAAGTGCATCTAGTGCCCCTTGGTGATTTTGGTGTATTGAAGACTTATAGGTTAAGGGACTAATGTGTTTATGAGTGTACACAGGTCTATAAGTCTATGAGGAGTTTGATATTTATAGAGAAAGTCGACCCCTAAAAATGAAGTTCTTTGACTCAAGACTTTGGATTTTTGAAGACTTTCTGAAGACTTTGAAAGTGAAGAAATTGGTGTGACCTTGAAGACTTGGTATTCATTTGAGGAATATGAAGCATGAAGACTTTTGTTTTCGTAGTTTCATTTTTCTCTTTCTTGAGTCATAGGAAACACCGTACTGTTAAAGGGGGTCGAGGAAATACTAAGGAAAAATTTCCATGTGATGCTCAACTCAAAATCCTACAGCTACCAATCCCTTCGAGTGAAGCCATTGGAAATCTCATACAGTTCAGTCATATTCTTCAGTGACAGAGATGAAGTTCTTCTGGTCTCTGAGGAATTTGTTCTGACTGAGGAGTTAGGAATTCGCCAGTGCGGATTGCCTACACAGTGAGGAACATGATAGCCCTGAGGAATTTGAACCTCAAATTTTCGACCGTTGTTGTGCTATGCGCCAGCTGTCCCAAAATATCTACCCACCTAACGGTCATATCATTGAAGGGCATTTATGTCTTATCATGTCGGGCTGCTCCCTAGGCTATAAATAGCCGCCCCCTACAACCACTAGCTGGTTGGCTGCTCCGAGAGAAACTGACACTTGTCAATTGAGAGCATCCCATCCTCCGAGGACTTTGAGCGAAAATCATCGAGTGAGGAAAAACCCCAAACACAAACACCTACAAACCCAAAGTGATTGAGCATCACTGAAGAGATTGATCCTGCATGGATCCGACGCTTGTTACCTTTGAAGACTGTGCTTCTTCCAGACGGTTAGGCGTCATGGTCTAGAGCATCCAAGAGGAAATTGTGGATCGCCGAGTGACCGAGTTTGTGAAGGTTTGGAAGTCACCTGAAGACTTACCACGAGTGATTGGACGAGGTCTGTGTGACCTTAGTTCATGGAGAATACGGTGAGGACTGTGTGTCCGGGACTGGGTGTCCTCAGGTTTAAATACCTAGCCGCTCCAACCAGACGTACAACTGAGACAGCAGTTGGAACTGGTCTACCAAATCATTGTCTTCACCAAGCCAACTGGTTCTATTTCCTCAACTCTTTCATTTCCTCATTCCTGTGTTGTGCAATTGTTCATATATGTGTTTGAAGACTTTGACTGAAGACTTTCTCAATTTCCTCAATTCAATTTCCTCAGTCTGTTTGTCTTCATCCTGTGTTATCATGTGTTTACGCTTTCTGTACTTTGTGCTTGTTTTCATTTCATCATGATGACTATGCTTGTGTTCTGCTATGCATACTTTTGAGTACTTATTCCGCTGCAAGTAGTTCTTCGCTAAGGAATTTCCTCACCCACAAATTCCTCAGTGAAGAATTTATAAAAATCGCCTATTCACCCCCCTCTAGTCGATATAACACACTTTCAATTGGTATCAGAGCAAGGTACTCCCTTGTTCTGTGTGATTTTGGTTTAACCGCCTGGAGTTTTAGTTATGTCGACCGCAGGTATGAAGAAAGTGACATGTCCCATCTTTGACAGTCATGATTATCCCAAGTGGAAGGCCATGATGAAAAAGCGCCTCATGGCGATGAACAGCGAACTGTGGACCGTCACCGAGATTGGTCTTACCGATCTATGCAAGACGGCGGAAGCTGATGACATTCGCAAGTACACTCTTCTCAACCTCGCGGCGAAGGGCGTCATCTGCTCCTGTCTGTCTCAAAATCAGTTCAGGAACGTCATGCATCTCGATCAGGCGAAGCTTATCTGGGACCGTCTCTCTGATGTCTATGAAAGTCATCGAACCCGTCATGATCCTTGGTTTGAGGACTTCAAGGAATCTCTCAAATCAATGACATTTGAACCAGAATCATCATCCTCCTCACCATGCCTTATGGCAGATGGTGAAAAGGTAACTGAATGCTATCTGTCTGAATCTAGTGATGAGGAATCTGATGATGAATTAGGACCCAGTTATGTCAAACTTGTTTCCCTTGCCGCTAAACAACAAAGAGCTTTGGAAAAGTTTCAAAACATGCTTAGTAAGAGCGATGATATGTTGGGTGAAGAAATGGATTAGTCAAAAGCTTTGGCTAAAAGTCTTCAGAGACTTCATACTAAGTATGACACCCTTCAAGGTCATCATAACACCCTCTTGTCTGATCATGAGAAGCTTTCTTATGAATTTCTTCAAAGAAAGCAAGATCTAGAGAAGCTAAAAGTGAGTTATGAAGATCTTCAGAAGGAGCGCGATTCATTACTTGCTCAACAAATCAGCACTGCTCAGGAAGAATTTGTTCCTCCATGTTTGAAATGCATTGAACGTGAATCTGCTAATTCTTCACTTGAATGTTCAAATGCTTCTAATGCTACAAATTCCTCAACTGTCTCTGCTATCATTAATTCCTCATTTGAGGACATTGCTAGTATCACTAACGATGCAGGGCTGAAGGAATTGTACATGACAGGCATGTACAAAAGCCTCAAAGGGCATCAGACTCTTTGTGATGTGCTTAAAAAGCAGATCCTCAACAGGAACCCTAGGAAAGAGGGTATTGCCTTTGTGAGGAAACTCAATGCTGATGGTACATATTGGAAGCCTGAGCAGTACCCCAAAACCTCATGGGTTGCTGCAAAGGGACCTCCAGTTGATCCATCTAACTTATCTGGCTTTACATGTGAATCTCCTAATTCTTCTGATGAGTCATTTGACTCCAACTATAAACTGTTCAAAAATCAGAATGGTGAAGTATTTGCTAGACACTAACTGCAGGAACGGTTCTCCTATGAAGAAAATCTGGGTTCCCAAAAGATGACTTGAAAGTCTTTAGGTGAATGTCCTCATGACACCACCTGTGAGGAATAGGAACCCCAGATCAAATTCTTCATATGGATCCAAGTCCTCATACGGACTAAATTCCTCACATGGATCAAATTCCTCAAGAGGATCAAAGTCCTCATATGAACATCATCGTGCTAACAACTCTGTTTCACAGGGAAGAGCCAAGGGCTATGAATATGAGCATTATTCTTCTAATCATTATGTTCATAAGTCCTCGAAGAATTTCTCTGCTTATTCATATGCTTACCCTAACTTCTCTTATGTGAAACAAAACGGATTGGCTGCTATGCCACCTTTCTCATATGGAGCTCGCAGAGTAATGAACTCTTTGCCACCCCTTCAGATGTGGGTGGTGAAGAAAAATAACTAATCTCTTCTGCAGGGTCAGGTCTCCAGACGTACTTGAGCGTCTGAAGAATTTGCTGGAGACCTGAAGTCTGCCTGAAAGGACGCAGGCTAATCATGAAGAAATGAACTTTCATTTCTCACGTCCTCATACTGCTTTATCTATTCTATTGCTTGATGAAATTGATCTGATGAATTGATGTCATATTCTTCACTGATGAAGTATATGAAGTTCGTAAGCTGCACTAGTTCATCTGCAGGATGATCAACCCAAAGCCACTGAGTGGGTCCTCGATAGTGGATGTACAAATCACATGACTGGTGACAAGAATCTATTGATTGATGCTCCCTTATCACCATCGCATCTGAAGCATATCATCTTCGCTGACAAAGGCAAAAGTCAGGTATTGGGTCTAGGTAAGGTTGCGATCACAAAGGATCGACACATGGACAAAGTCATGCTTGTCGAGTCCTTAGGATACAACCTCATGTCTGTCTCAATGCTTTGTGATCTTGATATGGTAGTTGTCTTTGGCAAGTATCGTTGTGTTGTGGTTATGGAAGCTGAAAATTCCAAAGTCTTCGAAGGCTTTAGGAGAGGAGACTTGTATATTGTTGATTTCTCTACAGGACCGCAACTAGCCGTGTGCCTACTTGCAAAAGCTTCAGAAGGGTGGCTATGGCATCGACGACTTGGTCATGCAGGCATGAGGAATTTGCACACGCTTGCGAAGAAGAAGCATGTCATTGGCATTGAGAATGTCAAATTCCTCAAGGATCACTTGTGTGGAGCTTGTGAAGCTGGAAAGATGACCAAGGCTAAGCATCCAGCGAAGACTATCATGACCACTACTCGACCATTCGAATTGCTTCACATGGACCTCTTTGGTCCTAACCATTACTCAGCTGTCACAAATGACGCATCTCTCTATGGCCTTGTTATTGTTGATGATTACTCTCGTTACACATGGGTACACATTGTTACTTACAAACATGAAGTGCAGGAAGTCTTCAAACGATATTCCTCGAGGGCTTCAATCAACTTTGGTGTGAAGATCAAGCACATCAGAAGTGACAATGGAACTGAGTTCAAGAATTCTGGTCTTGATGACTATCTTGATGAACTTGGTATTAATCATGAGTTATCTGCTCCTTACACTCCTCAGCAAAATGGCGTCGTGGAGCGCAAGAACAGAACTCTTGTTGAGATGGCTCGCACTATGCTTGATGAGTACAAGACGCCTCATCACTTCTAGATTGAGGCAATTTATACTGCGTGCCACATCATCAACAGGGTATATCTTCACAAATTCTTCAAGAAGACTGCCTATGAACTCCTCACTGACAAGAAACCCAATGTGAGTTATTTCAAAGTCTTCGGTGCTAAATGTTGGATTAGAGATCCTCATCACAATGCTAAATTTGCATCGAAAGCACATGAGGGTTTTATGCTTGGTTACGGAAAGGACTCGCACACCTACAGAGTCTTCAACACCGTTCTTCACAAGGTTGTTGAAACTGTAGATGTGCGGTTCGATGAAACTAATGGCTCGCAAAGAGAGCACCTACCCTCTGTGATAGATGAACCAGCACCCGAGGAAACTATCAAGTTCAAGGCTACTGAGGATGTCATTCCTACCGAAGAATCTGCTGAAGAATTCATTCCAGAACGTGAAGAACGTCGAGCTAATGCACGTGAAGAAATTGCTGAAGAAAATGGTGCTGAAGAAAATGCTGATCAAATTCCTCGACGACAACCTACTCATCCTCGCGTTGCAAAAGAAGTGCAAGTTGAGAAGATCATCGATGACATTGAAGCACCAGGTCCTCTCACACGCTCAAAAGCTTCACATTTATCTAACTTTTGTGGGCACTATGTTTTTGTCTCTATCTCAGAGCCCACTAAGGTAGATGAAGCATTTCTGGAGCCTGAGTGGATTCAGGCCATGCAAGAAGAATTACATCAGTTCGAGCTCAACAACGTTTGGGAACTGGTCAATCGTCCAGATCCTCGCAAACACAATATCATTGGCACAAAGTGGATCTACCGCAACAAGCAAGATGAAAATGGCCTTGTGGTGAGGAATAAGGCACGGCTAGTAGCTCAAGACTACACACAGGATGAAGGAATTGATTTCGATGAAACTTTTGCACCTGTTGCTAGACTTGAAGCTATTCGCATGTTACTTGCTTATGCTAACCATCATGATATCACTTTATATCGAATGGATGTGAAAAGTGCATTCCTCAATGGTAAGCTTGAGGAAGAAGTATATGTTGCTCAACCCCCAGGTTTTGAAGATCCTAAGCATCCTGACAAAATCATTAGACTAAATAAGGCCCTCTATGGCCTGAAGCAGGCCCCTCGGGCGTGGTATGATACTTTGAAGGAATTCCTCATGAAGAAAGGCTTCAAACCCGGTTCACTCGACCCTACTCTTTTCACTAAATCATATGATGAAGAATTGTTTGTATGCCAAATATATGTTGATGATATCATCTTTGGCTGTACTGACCAACGTTATAGTGATGAATTTGCCTATATGATGAGTGAAGAGTATCAAATGTCTATGATGGGAGAGTTGAAATTCTTTTTAGGTCTTCAAATTCGTCAACAGCGCAATGGCATATTCATATCTCAGGAGAAATACCTCAAGGATGTACTGAGGAAATTCGGCATGCAAGATTGCAAAGGCGTCAAAATTCCTATGCCCACAAATGGCCATCTGTGCACTGATCAAAATGGTATTGACTTCGGTCAAAAGGTATACCGCTCCATGATTGGTTCTTTATTGTACTTATGTGCATCTAGGCCAGATATTATGCTTAGTGTTTGCATGTGTGCCCGATTTCAAGCTACACCGAAGGAATCACACCATAAGGCTGTGAAGCATATTCTTCGATATCTAGCTCACACACCAACACTAGGATTATGGTACCCCAAGGGCTCGGCTTTTGATCTCGTTGGATATTCTGACTCTGACTATGTTGGTGATCGTGTGGATCGCAAGTCAACACCTGGTACATGTCATTTCCTCGGACGAGCTTTGGTCTGTTGGTCCTCGAAGAAACAGAACTGCGTATCACTGTCTACTGCTGAAGCTGAGTAAATTGCTGCTGGTTCTTGTTGTGCTCAATTGCTGTGGATGAAGCAAACTCTCAAGGACTACGGCGTCAACGTGAAGAATGTGCCTCTCTTCTGTGACAATGAGAGTGCCATCAAGATTGCTCACAACCCAGTTCAGCACTCGAAGACAAAGCACATTCAGATTCGTCATCATTTTCTTTGCGATCATGTGTTGAAGGGCGACATTTCTATTGAGCATGTGAAGACTGAAGAACAGCTAGCCGATATCTTCACAAAGCCCTTGGATGAGAAGAGATTTAGCAAGTTGCGGTGTGAGCTAAATATCTTAGAATCTTCGAATGTTCTTTGAAAAGAACACTCATCCTAACACTTATGCAAAATTGATGACTTAGATGTGCAACACATGAAGAAACGTTTTTCTTCAATCAATGAAGAATAACACTCTAAGTGTGAAGAAATTAATGAAGAATTTGATTCTCAGAACCCTATGACAATTGTACGCGGTGTCTGAAATCATCATTCTTATACGGTGGGTCACGCCACCACAAAAGTTGAAAATCTTCAATTTGAGTTTTTCCTTAGTTTTGAAATTCCTCAGTTGTTCATTTTCCTCAACTTTGCAAAATCTTCACTGTTTCCGTCGTTTTTCTTCATTGGCTATATATATATATATGAGTTTATGTCCTCTACAGCATTCACTTATGGCTAATTCTTCAAGTTGTTTTTTTCTGCTAAGTGAATGTGATCGGACCCTTCCCCCTCTATGCTATACTCAACCCAATCTATTCACAAATTCTTCATGTGCGTTCTATTTGAAACTCGTTCAAAATCTTCACTGTGTCCTAGTCAGCTGAAGAATTTGCGAACGGAACTTTTAACTTATCTTATCCAAATTTCCGGCTCTGCCGCTCAAACCGTTCCGCTTCCCACGATATACTTATCTATTCACCCACGATCTAACACGATCTCCACTTCTCAGTACGTGGGTGACACATGTCATGCGAATGAGAAGGGTCAGGGGCACGTTCGTCCAATTTCTTCAGGAGAACCGTTTTTCACCGTGGCTATAAATACCCCCTCTCCCCTTCCTCACTTCTTTTACTCCGCTCGACCTCTCTCCAAGCTCGAGCTTCTCAAACCCTAGCGCCGCCGCTACATCATCGTCGCCGGTGAGGAAGAGCTTCACTGCCTCGATCTCGTTGCCGCCGTACTCACGCCGGCCGCGGAAATCTTCACTCCGCCACCGCCGTAGCCGTCTTCCTCCGCCAAGTTAGGGCGTGGAAGATCTGCACAGACGAGCTTCACTTCTCCACATCCCAGTTCGTCGTGTTCTTCGTTCAGGGTAATTAAAAGTTACTTTTACTGCCCTCTTTGATTCAAATGACTTCTACAAAATCTTCAAAGGTGTTTATTCCTCAAATTTTTCACACACTGAACACCTCACTTGTCATCTGTTCTTGATTCATTTCTCTAAGCATCATTTTTCTTCAAGATTCCTCAATTGTGTGGATCTTCGGTCTATACAACTCTGGAACCCTAAGACAAAGAACGCTTAGTGAAATTCTTCAAGACTCATCTGGTCAAATTCCTCAAACTTGTTCTTATTGAAAAACCTTCTGAGAACGCATATGACCTCTCCAAATTCCTCGCAACTATACTTTGTTCACAGGTACTCATGTCCGCTGCTGAATCACTAGGTTCTCATCAACTTAACTCATTTGCAGCGTTCCTTGAAGAAGAGTTGCATACTTCTTCAGAGAGTTCAATTGTTCAAATTCCTCAACTGAAGAAAATGGCTAATGAAAAGAAGCCAAAGAAAGGAGGAAAGAGGCCTGAGGTCAATACTGCCTTTGAAATCCCTGAGGACATTTATGCTGGGTACTGTACACCAACTGAGGAAGATAAAAATCAGCGCAAGGTGTGCATTCAGAGGATAGAAAGGAGATGGGCAAAAGAGTGGAGGGAGTACAGGTATGTGACTCCAAAATACATGAAGAAATTCGCTGTTACTCCTCCATGCTCAAGACCTCCATTGGCACCTGGCCAAGAGGCAGATCCCACTAGCATCAAGCGCGGTGAGGAATTTCCTGAAGAATGGGCCAAGCGCCAGGCCAAGTTGGCCAAACAGGCAAAAGATGTAGTGAAGAAATTCAACGAAGATTCCACTGCTGTTGCTGCTGAGGCCTCTGTAAGGCCGAAGAAATCCATGGCAAAGAAGCCTGCGCACAAGCCAAGTGCCTCTTCTTCAATGCCCTCACGGCCAATTTCCTCAGTTAAGCCCTCACGGCCAATTCCTCAAGCCGCTCCTGCTCCTCCAAGATCCTCAGCTGCTCCGACAAAATCCTCAGCACCTGTGCATCTTGCCACGTGCCAAAGGACTACAGGCATCTCTATTGCCTTAGGAGCTTCAGCTAGTTCCTCAGCTGCACCAAACTCTTCAACAGGACCCTCACTGCTGAAGACAAAGACCACTGCTGGACGAGGCACTCGCCCAAGTCCTCAGAAGAAGCAGGTCGCCTTCCAAGTACCGTCTGAAGAAGACGAAGCTGATGATGAAGAACTTGCTGAGATCATCAGAGACAGGCAAGTCAGGGCCGCTAGAGCCAAGGGCACAAATGTGCCACTGCTTTTGGATCCTAAGTTGATCCTCGACTATATTGATCTCTGGCACAAGGACCCAAACACTACTATGCCTGATTTCAAGTTGACACCTGGCCAAAGTCACATGCTGACCCATTTCATCAGTGAAGAAAAATGGAAATATGAGAAGGCCAGGCAACTCAAGAAAGCACAGTATAGGAAGGAGAAGTTCCGGAAGAACAACGTTGTCTCTATGACAACTGATGAACTCGTAAAGCTCCAGTCTGAAATCAAAGTCCTCAGCGATGATTTCAATGCTTACTATGCTGATTGGGAAGGAGCCAAGGTCAGGTTCGTCAATCTGACGAAGACACTCACTTCAAGTGCCCCTGCCCCTGTGCATATTGAAGTCACTCCGGCTGAAGCATCTGCTCAGCCAACTGAAGAACATGCCATCACCGCTGATGACAATCAGGCTGCTGAAGATAATGTGAGTTCCAAGGCTGATGACTGCATTCCAGCCACTGAAGAAATTCCCAGGGCTCCCACTAGTGGTGCTCCTGAAGAAAATGAAGAGGTCAGGGCAACTGCATCAGTTGTGCCTGAAGGAACTGAACCAAATTCCTCTGCTCCTCCTGCACCTATTCCAACTCCAATCCTTCCATCTGCATCAGATGTGAAGAAGACCAAGGCTACAGAGCGTGCAGCTATGAAGAAAAGGAAAGCATCAGCTTCTTCAGATTCTTCTGCTCCGAAGAAAATGAAGCCTATGACCAGCTCTTTTACAAACCCGATTGATGTTGTTCCAATCTCAACCATGCCATCAAAGGACCTTGTTCCTTTTGATGAAGAATATGTGATCCCTAGCGGATCTGATGAAGAAACTCCTTCTGCTGCTACGTTAGAGCAGATGGATGAAGAAATTGAAGTGGATGAAATCCCTTCAACCCCAGTTGTTTCCTCGCCTATGCCTCAGTTTACTGCTGAAGAGGCCGGCGTTGAAGAAATTGAAGATGAAGATGTGGACATTGGTTGTACCACACCTGTGATGAATGATGACTTTTGGGAAAGTCAGCACCCCAATTCTCCACTCTTCACTCCACTGCAGCAAATTCCTCAGTCCCCAGTCACTACAGTTCAAATGGGATCTGATGAAGCTCATGAAGACATTCCAGCCGCTAGTGCTGAAGAAACTAAAAATGAAGAATTCAAGAACCAGGCTACCACTGAAGAGGAACCAGAAATTCCTCAGCCTGAAGAACCTGAGATTGCGATTCCTGAGGTTGTGATGCAACTCACTGACACTCCTCTGCCCAAGCCAAAGGATCCATTCTCCAGGAAGCAGAAATTCAAGACTAATGCCTTCTTTGGCGAGCATGTATTCTTCACTGATTACAACCCTTATGACTCTGCTCGCATAAGGAAGAGGCATTTCTGGACTGCCAGCCAGGCAAATTTCTATTCCCCAGTGTTGTTCAACAAAGACAAAGTCTTCGATCATGAGCACATTCCTCACGTGGATATGGAATCTCTGCCGTGCTTCGAGTCAGTCCTCAGTGTTCTTCACAACGCTGGATTGTTAAATTTCTGCACTGACATCTGTGATTGGAATGAAGAACTTATTCTTCAATTCTATGCAATGCTGCACATCACCGGAAATTCTGAAGATGTGAATTCATGGGTGCTGGACTGGATGTCTGAAAACACTCACTACAAGGCACCAGCTACTGAATTGCTTCGTGCCTTACCTCTCAGTCCGCCCCTTGAAGGTGCTTGTTGCATCTACAATGAACCTGAGCTAACCGATCACTACATGCAAGTGCTGATGAAGCCTTTGAAGCCAGGTCAGACCCCAAGAACAAAATTCCTTGTGAAGGAATTGATGTATGTGCCTCGGACTGTCTATCGCATTCTAACGAAGACATTGAGTCCAATCAAGGGCCACGACTCAAATGAAGAAGAAGTCGTTGGCATCATGAAGAATCTGCTTTTCAATATCATTCATGGCATTCCCATCAACTTCCATGATTTCTTCATGAGGACTCTGGCCAATGTCGCCATGTCACCATTTGAGTTGAAGCCTTATGCACCTTGGATTATGAGATTCATCAGGACAAGGTCTTCACTCAACTATAAAGCTGATACACTGAACCATTGCAGCCACTTGCCCCCAATTGATGTCCTCAAACGGACATTTTCCTCAGCTGATGAAAAGGGCAAGGCTACTGCTGTAATTGATGAAGGCATTCGTCCATTGGATGGACAATTTCGCAAGGCTGCATCCTACTCCACCAATGATGACTCTGCCACCCATGACTCTGGCGCCAACGCACCCAAGCAAAATCCTCAAGGCACAGCACCCAGGGTGATGACTGACCGTGAGCTTCTCCTTAGTCTTCACCAGAAGGTTGATCGCAATCATAAATGGGTCAAGCGTCAGTTTGGTTCAATTCTTCACAACATGACTGCTACTCATAATGCAGTGAAGAAAAACCACTACTACCTTCATGAAACCCTCAACCGCACCTGGGCTGTTCTGTCTCAAGTCTATAGTGAAGAAGATCTGAAGAAAATGGGTCTCAAGGAAGATCTTGACTGGGCTGC
The DNA here is from genome assembly GCF_018294505.1 of Triticum aestivum. Lineage (NCBI taxonomy): Eukaryota > Viridiplantae > Streptophyta > Magnoliopsida > Poales > Poaceae > Triticum > Triticum aestivum. The sequence goes on along the minus strand of NC_057802.1, from coordinate 331,747,455 downwards.
ACCTCCTCCGAAGAAGTACAAGAAGGTCAAGGTTCCTTCCTTGGTGGCCAGCTCCTATTCTTCATCACGTGACACTCATGAACATGAAGATTTGGACGACACTGCGGCAGGCCCTACTCCAACAAACGACCCCAACAACGCTGACGCTCCTTCATCACCTTGATATTCTTCAGGGGCGTTAGTCCTCATTTTCGACCCTTTTGGTCATTTGATGACAAAGGGGGAGAAATTTGAGTTAGTCTTCAAGCGGGTCTATCTTAGATGGGCGTTTTTTTCTAAAGTTGCAACTCTCGTTCTTTTGAAGACTTTGCTGGATCGAGTTGTAAACTTAAACTCTATGGTGACCTGATACTTTTGTTGTTTCTTCTGCATGCTTATTCCTCGTTAATGTTATTGCACGCATGCTGAATTACATCAGTTACCATATTTCATCATGCATTTCAAATTCTTCATATATTATGTCAAATGCGTGTATGAATTACAAGATATAGGGGGAGATCTCCATGATTCAACTCTTCAAGTGTGCATTGCTTCAAAAGAAAATTCCTCACTATGCACATCTTCAGGGGGAGTTCTTCTATATCTTGCAATCAAAATCCTCGATATCAGTGTTTACACTTCATATGTTTATCCCTGTTGAAAACTTAACCTATATTGTCATCAATCACCAAAAAGGGGGAGATTGTAAGTGCATCTAGTGCCCCTTAGTGATTTTGGTGTATTGAAGACTTATAGGTTAAGGGACTAATGTGTTTATGAGTGTACACAGGTCTATAAGTCTAGGAGGAGTTTGATATTTACAGAGAAAGTCGACCCCTAAAAATGAAGTTCTTCGACTGAAGACTTTGGATTTCTGAAGACTTTGAAAGTGAAGAAATTGGTGTGACCTTGAAGACTTGGTATTCATTTGAGGAATATGAAGCGTGAAGACTTTTGTTTTCGTAGTTTCATTTTCTCTTTCTTGAGTCATAGGAAACACCATACTGTTAAAGGGGGTCGAGGAAGTACTAAGGAAAAATTTCCATGTGATGCTCAACTCAAAATCCTACACCTGCCAATCCCTTCGAGTGAAGCCATTGGAAATCTCATACAGTTCAGTCATATTCTTCAGTGACAGAGACGAAGTTCTTCTGGTCTCTGGGGAATTTGTTCTGACTGAGGAGTTAGGAATTCGCCAGTGCGGATTCCCTACACAGTGAGGAACATGATAGCCCTGAGGAATTTGAACCTCAAATTTCCGACCATTGCTGTGCTATGCGCCAGCTGTCCCAAAATATCTACCCACCTAACGGTCATATCATTGAAGGGCATTTATGTCTTATCATGTCGGGCTGCTCCCTAGGCTATAAATAGCTGCCGCCTACAACCACTAGCTGGTTGGCTGCTCCGAGAGAAACTGACACTTGTCAATTGAGAGCATCCCATCCTCCGAGGACTTTGAGCGAAAATCATCGAGTGAGGAAAAACCCCAAACACAAACACCTACAAACCCAAAGTGATTGAGCGCATTGAAGAGATTGATCCTGCGTGGATCCGACGCTTGTTACCTTTGAAGACTGTGCTTCTTCCAGACGGTTAGGCATCATGGTCTAGAGCATCCAAGAGGAAATTGTGGATCGCCGAGTGACCGAGTTTGTGAAGGTTTGGAAGTCACCTGAAGACTTACCACGAGTGATTGGACGAGGTCTGTGTGACCTTAGTTCAAGGAGCATACGGTGAGGACTGTATGTCCGGGACTGGGTGTCCTCAGGTTTAAATACCTAGCCGCTCCAACCAGACGTACAACTGAGACAGCAGTTGGAACTGGTCTACCAAATCATTGTCTTCACCAAGCCAACTGGTTCTATTTCCTCAACTCTTTCATTTCCTCATTCCTGTGTTGTGCAATTGTTCATATCTGTGTTTGAAGACTTTGACTGAAGACTTTCTCAATTTCTTCAGTTCAGTTTCCTCAGTCTGTTTGTCTTCATCCTGTGTTATCATGTGTTTACGCTTTCTGTACTCTGTGCTTGTTTTCATTTCATCATGATGACTATGCTTGTGTTCTGCTATGCATACTTTTGAGTACTTATTCCGCTGCAAGTAGTTCTTCGCTAAGGAATTTCCTCACCCACAAATTCCTCAGTGAAGAATTTATAAAAATCGCCTATTCACCCCCCCTCTAGTCAATATAACGCACTTTCAGAATTGTTAGCGGCAGCCCCACATACTTGCAAGGGAATGTCCCACTTGTACAGCCAAGCAGAGCGCACACCACATTGAGGTCCTCTTGAGGGCACCTTATGCCCATTGCTGCACTTTTTGCCATGTTCACCCATAGTCCAGAAGCGTGCCCAAACTCGTCTAGTATGGCTCTGCACACCCTGGACTCAAGCTCCGAAGGCTTGAAGAAGACCATCACATCATCCGCAAACATGGACACCTTTGATGTGCACCGGAACGGGCCAATGGTGCTAGCATTCCTCTGGCCACGGCCAACTTGAAGAGGCGCTGAAGCGGCTCCATGCATAGTATGAATATCATTGGGGACAACGGAGCCCCTTGCCTTAGCCCGATTATTCTCTACACCTCTTACCATGTTGTTCAATGAAACTCCCGATTATTCTCATCTACGTACTTTTGGTGTGCATGCTGGCCTAATTTATGACCCTACAACAATCATAAACTTGATTTTCGATCTCGCCAATGTGTTTTTTCTCAGATATAGCAGCATGCACAAAGGTTACAAATGTTTGGATAGATCCACCGGATGGGTCTATATCTCATGTGATGTTATCTTTGATGAACATGTGTATCCATTTGCTAATTCCATTATGCCAACACCCATTCAACCTGTATCTACATCTATCCCTTTTCCACATTCCAGCAAGTAGCACAGGTTGATCACGTAAGAGATTTTGCTACCTCTTTGTTGGATACTAATCATCCTGCCTCGAGCGATTTTTCTGGTGCAGGTACCTCTCCAGCCGTCTCACGTACGTCCTCTGCTGATGCCGGCAGTGCCATGCAGCCCTCTGTTGACGGGGTTGCTGATGTGAGCCATACCATGCAGCCCGACGTTGTCGTGGATGAGCCTGCGTCGCCGGCCTTGCCTATCGTGGCTGAGCATGCGCCTGCTTGGACCGAGCCGTCCTCCTCTGATTCGTCCAATACCGGTCTGCCCGACACCGTGACTTTGTGCGCGTCGGCACGATCTCCGGTTGGAGCTGCTCCACAGCAGCCCGAGCAGCGTGGTGTCACTACTCGGCTTCGCAACAACATTGTCAAGCCTCTAGTGCCTACTGATGGCACGGTCCTCTACGACCCACGCCGTCGGGCATTCCTTGCAGCGCGCACTTCCTACCGCTCCGCGATGACGGATTCCTCATGGCGTAAGGCCATGGAGCTTGAGTTTTCCGCTCTACAGGAGAACCGCACCTGAACGCTCGTCCCTCCACCGCCGGGACAGAACGTCATCGGGTGCAAATGGGTTTTCAAGTACAAGGCCCATCTCGTGGCCAAGGGCTTCACTCAGCATTACGGGGTCGACTACCTCGACACCTTCAGTCCGGTTGTAAAACCGGCAACCGGCCGACTCGTCCTTGCTCTTGCCGTCTCGCGCGGCTGGAGCCTTCGCCAGCTTAATGTTAGCAATGCTTTCCTCCATGGCAAACTCTTTGAGACAGCCTATATGCAACAACCACCCAGCTTTAAGGATCCTCGGTACCCGGTGTATGTGTGTAAACTTCAGCGGGCTCTCTATGGCCTCAAATAGTCACCGAGCGCATGGTACTCCCGGCTCAGTGATCGTCTCCAGCAACTTGATTTTTCTCCATTAACAGCAGATACATCCCTGTTTATTTTCTCTCATGCCGGCATCACCATGTATATGCTCGTCTATGTCGACGACATCGTCGTCGCCAGTTCCAGCCCGACTGCTGTTCAGCGTCTATTGGATCAGCTAGCTCAGTCCTTCCCAATGAAGGACCTTGGGCCATTGTAGTACTTCTTGGGCATTGAAGTGGCTTCGAATTCTGGGGAGTTGAGTCTTACTCAAAAGAAGTATGCTACTGACCTACTTTGACGTACACACATGGAGAATTGCATGGCAGTGTCAACCCCCATGAATGTGCAACAGAAGTTACCGCGGGATGTTGGCCAAGCTCTAAATGATGAAGAAGCTTTTGTCTATCGCATTACTGTAGGTGGTTTGCAATACTTGACGCTCACCAGACCCGACATTTCATTTGCCGTCAATAAGGTTTGTCGGTACTTGGCTCAACCAATGGAGGTTCATTGGGAAGCTGTAAAAAGAATTCTCCGCTATGTCAAGGGGACAATATCTTGTGGGCTCAGTATACGGAGATCAACATCTACACTCTTGAGCGTTTTCACATACACTGATTGGTCTAGATGCGCAGATGATCGGCGCTCAACCGGTGGCTTTGCGGTCTTCTTTGGACCAACCTTAATTTTCTGGAGCGCACGGAAACAACCAACCGTGTCATGCTCATCTACAGAGGCAGAGTACAAGGCACTCGCAAATAGGCCTGCTAAAGTTACTTGGGTACAATCATTACTAAAAGAGCTGCATATATCGCAGCCACGCCCTCCTGTACTGTGGTGTGACAACCTTGGAGGTACCTATCTTACCGCGAACCCAGTGTTTCATGCAAGGACAAAACACATCGAGGCTGACTTCCACTTCATCCGAGAGAAGGTGGCACTAGGGGCTCTAGATGTTCGGTTCATTGCTTCAAAAGATCAAGTCGCGGATGTCTTCACCAAACCATGCACGAAGCTGATGCTAGACCGTTGTCGTCGCAATCTCAATCTTGTCTCTGTTGGTTGAGAGTGAGGGGGCGTGTCAAATGTTACAAGTTAGTGTTGTCTAGCATAATGAGTTGCAACACCTAGCAATTACAGCTTAGTGCTAGAATGTAGAAGGTCTAGAGACGTCTCTCTTGATATTCCACGTCCTAATGACTTGTAACTGAACATGTACATGTACTATATATAAACAGCCCAATGTAGCGAGGATTATCACGGCAAATATCTCTTCTATCCAGAAGACATGAAGAAACTCATGGCAATGAACGAAGAAAGGGAATGGCCGGGCATGCTACGTAGTATTGATTGCATGCATTGGAAGTGGAAGAACTGCCCGGTGGCTTGGGCAGGGCAATACAATGGCATAGATGAAAACCCACGATTGTGCTTGATGCCGTGGCTTCAAATGATTTATGGATTTGACATTGTTTCTTTGGTTTGCCGGGTCTCTCAATGATAGCAATGTCTTGCAACGACCTCATCTATTTGCTCAGCTAGCTAGTGGCAAAGCTCTGGCTTGCAACTATACCGTCAATGGCCATGAGTATACCATAGGGTACTATCTTGCCGACGGTATTTATTCTTCCTGATCGACATTTGTGACCCGAAAACCAAGAAACACAATTTTTTTGTCGAAGCACAAGAAGCTTGCCGAAAAGGATATTGAGAGGGCATTTGATGTGTTGCACGCTCGATTTGCCACTGTTTGAGGTCCTGCTCGCTTCTGGGATAAAAAATCCCTTAGAAACATCAGGACTGCTTGTGTAATTTTACACAACATGATCATCGAGGATGAGAAGGATTTGTACTTAGAGTACAATTATGATGATGTTGGTAACCGTGTGAAGCATGCGAGAGATACAAACGAGATCATTGCATTTTTCGAGACCTACCGAAAGATCGAGAACCGTGATTCACACAACCAACTCAAGCATGATCTTATTGAGCATCTTTGGCAACTTTATTGGGGGTAGATTCCCATTTTCATTCATGTGTATTTGTGTAATTATTCGAATTTGAACATTTGTTGTAATTAAAAAGATTGTTGTATTGTGAATTGTTTTTCGGACATATGTTTAATTTATATTATGATGATTCCATTCAATTTTCGTTGTTGAAATCTCTAATCTACGAAGCTGTGTAGAATCTATGGTACCGTGAACCCTCAGGTTATACCTGGCCATCCCTCGGGCCGGGCCGGGCCAACCAAAGCCCGACGCAAAAAACCCAGGCCCAAGCCCGGCCCGGCCCGGCTGTCGGGCCTAAAAATCAGGCCCAAGCCCGGTCCATCACGCTAAAAGCCCATCGGGCCTCGGGCCACGGGCTGGGCCTCTTCCTTAAACGGCGAAAACGACGGGCCCAGGCCCGGCCTGGCCCGTGCTTCGGGCTAAAAAACCAGTCCCGAGCCCGACCCGTGGACAAGGTCGGGCTTTTTCGGGCCGACCGGGCCGGGCTGCCCATGGCTAGGACTACCTCCGGTAAAACAGCTCCCGTAAATTTGTCCCGTAGAAAAGATTTACGGCGGTAGTAAACAATTTTTGCGGGACGGGTGTATCTGCTAGAGGGCAGAAATCACATATTTGACCTGAGGGCGAAATCAAATCACAAACTGACCTGCTTTCGAAAAAAATTCACTCTGCTGACCCTTTCGTGTGGCGCCCGACAGCTAGGCGCCGCACACTACTATGCAGCGCCCTTCCCTTAGGCGTCGCACCTCCTGCCAGCGTGGCAGCCCTGGTCCAGTTGCAGCCCCACAAACTTAGCAAATTTTTTGGTCGAAAAGCTACTGGAACGCTTCCCTTTGGTGTGTGGCGCCTTACCCTTGGGCGCTGCACATCTGGACATCTATTAGGCTGCACTCACCCCCTCCCACCTATCCCACCCCACACACCCCCACCCCCACACAAACCCGAAGCTCAGTGCCTCCCCTCTGCCCTCCTCTCTCCTCCTGTCAAATCCTTCTCAGATCCGGAGTATTTGACCATGGAT